>NC_141540.1:123075000-123262500 GCF_021556685.1 Rattus norvegicus
GTGTCTGGGAGTGGCAAAAACAAACTCCAAGTCAAATCCTCTCTCTCTCTCTCTCTCTCTCTCTCTCTCTCTCTCTCTCTCTGTTCTGCTCTAGACAGCTATTTTTTGCTATTCTAAAAACTGTCTGAACTGTCTGGATGAGACAGCTCTCTCTGCTAGCAAAAATTGTAAAAGCTCTCTGGACAGCTCATGGGTTTTCTGACCAAAGTCAGACAGACAAGCTGCTATAAAAATCTGTGACTCTTCCAACCAAGTCAGAAATCCTCTTAGAAAAAAAAGTCTTTCTTTTTTGAGCATTTATTTATTTCATGTATATGAGTACACTGTGGCTGCCCTCAGACACACCAGTGAAAGACCCCCGGAGCGGGGAGACCCTCACTCAAGTCTCGGGATGACGCGACCCCCCAAGAACTCACACAAGACCGTCCTTGTTGTGATCACATGAGGTTTATCGATAGCAACCAGTGCACTGGGGTCGAGACTCGTATCCCACGCAGGGGCAGTGGAGTTCGACCCCGAGAGGCTGGGAGAAGAGATATTTAAAGGGAGAAACCACAACCCGAGGGGGCAGGGATGGCGTCATAGAATAACAGTGAAAAATCACAAGGAAGAACTCTGTCCCCCAAGATTGTTTCCTAGGAGAAGCTGTCTCCTACTTCTCAGATTGTTTAACTTCATGGTCCGCTAGTTCCTAGGAGAAGTTGTTTCCTGCTTCTCAAGATTGTTCTCTAAGATTTATGGTCAGCTAGTTTCTGGGAGAAAGCTGTTGAGCTGGCCAATGTAATTATCTATTCTATAGCCCTAGGAAAGGCTTCTTGGAACATACAATTCTGCGGCCTAACCTGTTTGTTTGTTGTTTGTTTTTTCTGCTCTAAACTTTGTGTCTAGGGGGGCAACTTTAAAACTTTTATCTTTCACCAGAAGAGGGCATCAGATCCCATTACAGATGGTTGTGAGCCACCATGTGGTTGCTGGGAATTGAACTCGGGACCTCTGGAAGAGCAGTCAGTGCTTTTAACCACTGAGCCATCTCTCCATTCCTAGAAAAGAATTCTTTTTTTTTTTTTTTTTTTTTCGGAGCTGGGGACCGAACCCAGGGCCTTGCGCTTCCTAGGTAAGCGCTCTACCACTGAGCTAAATCCCCAGCCCCAGAAAAGAATTCTTGAAGAGCTGCTTTTGCTCTCCAGAGATCTCCGGACAACTCTGCTCTCAGTAGAGAAAAATTCTAAAGAACTGCCATTGCTCTCTGCTGGCTCACCTCGCCTAGGTTTTTCGGTTTTTGTTTGTTTGTTTGTTTGTTTTTACATATCAGTCTTGTCTTTTATTCCAGGATTCCTTCGATTGTCCTATGAATCAGCATCCCATGACCCTAGCACCTTACCTCTTAGGAGGCAGCAAGCACACATTTTCTTTCTTTTTTTTTTTTTGGTTCTTTTTTTCGGAGCTGGGGACCGAACCCAGGGCCTTGCGCTTCCTAGGCAAGCGCTCTACCACTGAGCTAAATCCCCAACCCCACACATTTTCTTTTAACGTTGCAAAACAATTTAGGGATCTGCCTGCCTCTAGGAAGCACAGACAGTAAGCTAGCTGGGTGGGATCCCATCCTGAAATTACCATTTCTACCACACTGGGCCTGGACTGGCTGTGTCCTAGGCTGATCTTGGAGTTAGGAATCTCCTGCCTTTGCTATCTTTCTGACAAGCTAGCTCACAGTGTAGCTACCTCTGTTCCTTTAGCTTCTTCCTGAAGCTCCTTATAACAATTCACATTGCATCTTTAGTTTTTGCATAGTTGAGAAATTATATATTTTTGAACTCATATTTTTACGGTTCTTTTCCTCAGCCTTAAGGGCTGTCCTGAAGGTCCCAGTGTTTACCTTTTGCCACATCTTTGCCTCCTGGATTTGTGTTGTCCGACTATCATGGAGTCATTAATGTTAACAGGAAGGCCATACCTTAAAGGAGAAATGTAAAATATGTACATCATTATACAATTAAGCCTTCTGTCCAGGACAGCCATGACACTCTTGTTCGCTGGCCCTGTCCCAGGGCCGGGAACCATCTCTATCTGTCCCCACCAAGCTGTGCTGGACCCAGGAAACTTCCCCTTCCCCCTGCCTCATCCCTCCCCTGGAGACAACCTGAGTGCTGTGATTAAAGTGTGTGCTGATCCTGGACCATTGGTAGAGGGCTACAGTTTCTGTACTTGGATTGCAAGTTCGAGGTTACCCTGCCCTACCCAGGAAAGTCAACCTGAACTACAAAATGAGAAGTTGTACCATAAACTAAAAAGAAGAGAGGGAGAGTTGTGCTGACCTTCAGGAGTGACTGTAAAAGTAATTTTTAATTCTCCTGTAGTAATTGTTGTTTTGAATACTTACTTCTTCTGTCTGCTAACCTAGGCCTAATCCTGGAAGCTTCTAGCCGCCGCACAGTCTTATCTAGACCTGCAGTGTTTTCAGCCTCTGAGACTGACTGCTGAGTAAGCTCACCCCTTCCTAGTTCTTTCTGAGCTCTGGCTGGCTCTACTCAGGTGCTCTGGCTCAAATTCCTCTGCAAGCTGACTGATTCAAGCTGGCTTCTCCCTGCCTCCCACTTTCTGCTCTGATTGGCCTCAAATTTATCTGTTTTTATTCTTCTGGTTCTCGTTCTGTTTTCACTTGTGTCTAGCTTGTACTCTCTTCAATCTGTCTCTGTGTAACTCTTGCGGTAAACTGTCTCCTCTCCCTTTTCTGTCTATACGGCTCTCTTAAGTAGCTTCCCTTTCCTCTCTCCTCATGGGAGTTGGGCATATCCTATTCTGTCAAATCTCTGATTCCTCACTTTGCCTGCCACCCAATTGGCCATCACTTTCTTTTCTTTTTTTTTTTTTTTCTTTTTCTTTTTTTCGGAGCTGGGGACCGAACCCAGGGCCTTGCGCCTGCTAGGCAAGCGCTCTACCACTGAGCTAAATCCCCAACTCCCATCACTTTCAAACATGGGTGTTTCCTTCTACAAACTGACTTCATTGCCTGGGATTAAAGGTGTGTACTAAGTGTGTGTCCATATTCCATCCAAAGGAATTAAAGTTATGTGCTAAGGGCTGAGTCACACCATAGCTAGAAACAGTTTCTTTTTTCAATAAATAACACAATATCAGGGTTCACAGTGTGATCAAATAACAAGTGAGAGGTGACCCCTGTATGACCCATAAAGGGCTATCAATGGTGACTAGGTTTGTGACAAACTGCTGGTATATGTCAGAACTCCATGGGTCTCGGGGACAGATGTGATTTGTTTTCTGCTAAGAGTCAGCACTGTTCCTGTTTGGGTGACAGAAGATGGCAGTGGTCTACCAAGATGCCATGAGATGCTAAAACATATCCAGAACCAAAGGCTGCTGCCCTCCTAGTTTAGGCTGACCACAGAGAGGAGGGACATAGGAATCAGAGCAGCAGTTTATGGAGATGGGTAGACCCCAGGTTTTCACACACACACATACACACACACACACACACACACACACACCACACACACACACACACACACACACACACACACACACACACACACACAGAGGTGTCAAAGATCTGTTCAGATGGAAGTCAGGACTTTCATCCACCAAGTGTGACTCAGACTAAGGACACGTCCCACAGGGGACCTCAGTGAGCCTCACTGTCCAGGGGCTTGGTGGGTGCCACAGAGATGGAGCACCCCATGGCTCCCCCATCTCCACATGCTCCAAGTCACACTCAGGCAACCAGGGGTCCACTTGCCCAACCCCTGTTGCAGGTGTAAATGGTGCCACACGGCCCTCAGCCTCAGCTGTGCAGAGACACTGCTGTCAGCGTGTCAGGGCTCTCAGGCAAGGTCTCCCTCAGCCTGACAGGACTCAGGCCCTTGTCCTGGAATGTGCAGACAGAGCTCCCCCAGCTGAGGTTGCTCTTCGGCCCTGGCCACACTCCCTACCACACCAGGCAGCTTGATGCGTTCATCTGAGCATCGTTTTATTTTATTTCAGTCAGGCATCTCTAATATTCACCATTGTTACCATTCGATTTCCTGTGGTGTTGGGGATCGATCCCAGGGCCTTCCGCTCCAGCAGCAAGCACCAGTGAGCCACCCTCAGCTCATTCTCCTTACAGCTCGGTGCTGCGAGTCATGCCTGGTGTGCAGCCACTACTGCAACCCCTCCACAGATCACTGCATCTGCTAAAATGTCACTCTGAACCCCAGGAGAGTAGCTCCTCCTTCTGTCTTCTGCACCACCCCACACAGCTCATTCTGCTTCTGTTTCTGTGACTTGACAGAGGGCAATCGCACCCTATCTTCCTGTGACTGACTTTAGACTTCAAGGCTCCCACACGTTCAGCAGGCGTCACACTAACTCTTTACAGACAAACCGTAGGAGTGAACGCTGCTCTCCCAGAACTCACTGGTCCTTCTCTGGCTTCAATTACAGTAGATAATCATGGTCCAAAAACTTTACATGGAAAATTCCAGAAATGAGCAATTTGCAACTTTTGAACGCTTCTATTCGGAGGACTCTCACTAAAATCTCTTGTATTATTCCCCATCTGGCTCATGTTGGGGACAATAAGGGGGTGCCCTGTCCCACATATTCATTATTACAGACATTCTAAGGATCTCTGATGGGTCTGGAGAGATGGCTCAGTGGTTAGAGCACTGACTGCTCTTCCAGAGGTCCCGAGTACAAATCCCAGCAACCACATGGTGGCTCACAACCATCTGTAATGGGATCTGATGCCCTTGTCTGGTCCTTGTGCCCAAGAAGAAGGTGATGGTGTCCTATGTCCCAATGCCCACTTTCTTCCCCTCAATCCAGACCCTCTTTCGGCTTGCATTATCCCGTGGCATCACACGTGGCATTATGGGATACAATGAGAATCTTGAGAGGATTCCACATTTCGAGAACTTTCAGGGACTTATGTTATAATTGTTATTAGCTATTGATCTTTTATGGCGCTTGATTTATAAAGTAAACATCCTAGGTGCTGGGAAGATGGCTCAGAGGTTAAGCAAGCTTACTGCTCTTCCAGAGGATCCAAGATCCATCTCTTTTTTTTTTCTTTTCTTTTCTTTCCGGAAGCTGGGGACCGAACCCAGGGCCTTGCGCTTCCTAGGCAAGCTCTCTACCACTGAGCTAAATCCCCAACCCTGATCCATCTCTTATCTATACGGGTTGACTGTCGGCGTTAGAAGGTGCGTCATTTAATGTGCAGTTCGAACTGCTACCATAGTCTTTGATGTCAGTGTTCTGTTGATATTAGGAAAAACTATTCTCCATACACCACCTGCAATACATCCTCCCTCCCCCGCTCCTATACCCCCCTCCCGCAGGAACGGAAGCTGACTTAGGCCAACCGTTTTTTTTTTTCTCCTCTGGGCCCCGCCCATCTCACCCCAACCTCTGCAGCTGTCATGGCGGCCTGGCGGTTAAGTTTGTGCGCTCGCAGTCTTTTCGCGATTCGAGGGCTGCAGGCTGCCCCACTTCGCTGGAAATCCAGCTCCTCCAGGGCTGTTATCGCCCGGTCCACTGCGGCCAGTAAGAAGCGGCGGGAAGAACCGACCATACAGTGGATGGAGGACCCAGAGCCCGAGGATGAAAACGTGTACTTGAAGAACCCAAACTTCCACGGTTACGACGACGACCCCAACATGGATGTCTGGAATATGCAGGCCGTCTTCTTCTTTGGTTTTTCCATCGCCCTGGTCCTTGGCACTACCTTTGTGGCTTATGTGCCCGACTACAGGATGCTCGAGTGGGCCCACCGGGAAGCTATGATGCTGGTGAAATACCGAGAAGCCAATGGGCTCCCCCTCATGGAATCCAACCGGTTTGACCCCAGCAAGATCAACCTGCTGGACAATAAGTGAGCGAGGCTAAAGCAGCGCTACCCGCCCACTCCCTGCCTGTTTTCCTGCTCACTCCCCAGAGAATCTACCAAACATGTTGAAAGAGTGTTACTCCAGCTAGGCCTGTCAGTTATTTGGCTAAGGGACCACACCTCAGGAAGACTGATTCACCTAAAACTATGCTGAAGAGATGAGAGGAACAATTATTTCCTTAACGAGATAATGCATTTCCCTTTGCAGAAACTCTGTCCTGGATCTAGTCACCTGTGGAGCCTCCACCTTGTAGTCTGCTCACTACACGGAGGCCTAAGTTACAAAACATAGCTGTTTCATTTTCCCTTCTTTTGAATACTTGCAAATGTCTGGACTTTTTTTTTTTTTTTTTTAATTTCTCTTGATGTTCTGGGCACCTGGCTTCCTTTGTATCCCCCTCTTCTGCTTCTGCCATGGGGCTGCTTGGACAACCTCCATTACTAACTTCATGCCTAACCCAAAAAGGCGTGGCTTTCTCTTCTCCGTATTTCTTCTGGGTTTTCAGGTTGCTTGGCCCCGCTATGTTTCTTTTAAACTCTAATTAAATGATTCTTAAGCTTCCCTCTGAGTTTATTTTTGTAAGGGTTGTATATGTATATACACGCGTCTGTGTGTGGGTATATGTGAGTGCGGATGGGAACGGGGTGGGGGTGGGGCGAGTGGATGCAGAGGCCTCAGATCTTCTGCAGCTGGAGTTGGGAACAGAACTTGGGTCTTCTCCATGAGCTGAATGCCCTTCCATTGCGCCATCTCTCCAGCCATGCTCTTTTAAATGAACTCAAAGAGGGGCCCCTAGTTTCCCTGGTAACAGAATTACCACTTAGGGAGAAGTCATCGGGCAGCCATTTTAGATGCAACAATTTTGGCTAGAACTTCCAACCTACAGATGCTTTAGTCTCAGAGATAAACATGATTGGAACCAGCTATCCTCAAATACCCCGGGTGCAGAGTGTGGCAACACATGCCTCTAATCCCAGAGTTTGCAGGACTCCTAGGCATTGTTAGTCCTGAGAAAGACAGCTCCACAATTGTGAGCCATGTGTGAAGCCAGTCATAAATACTGACCAGGATGGACTTTGGTCCCTCTGGATACCCGGGAGGGGCTTGGATTCATGTTTGCCCTAAATAGGCAAACCCTACAATTTTGCATTTCCCTCCAAGTCCAATCAGGAATAACCGTACATCCTGAGGTATTTCCTGCCTGTGAACCTCCAGCCCACATATGGTTAAACACAACTACTGCAGATGGGTCAAACAAACTTGTTTACCAGAGTCATAAGCATGTGGCTTGTTATTTTCCATGAACTACAACTCCCAGCATCCCAGGGAGTTTGTCCTTGGGCAGGTGGGGCTTACAGGTTGACTTTGGTGCTTAGAGTGAGAAAGAAATTTATCTATCTATCTATCTATCTATCTATCTATCTATCTATCTATCTAACTGTATAGATATATATTTTACTAGCAAAGTTAGACATAACTCCAATCTTGTAAAACTTTATGTAAATATTTTAACCTCTCCACCTGGTAAGACTTATTTCTCCTAATTACCTCCCCCATTCCACTGTGGCCTGCCCCAGCATTCACAGTGCTTGCTGGTCTAGACCAACCACTCTCAGTCTGGGAGAGGCATATCAGATAACCTGCAAATCAGGTATTTACCACTCATAACAGTAGCAAAATGAGTTATGAAGCAGCAACGAAATACTTCTGTGGTTGGAGGTCACTACAACATGAGGAACTGAGTTAAAGGGCCACAGCATTTAGAAGATTGAGAACCACTGGCCTAGACATACATAACTCTTCCCCGTTTCTTCATTTCCATTGCATGGATTATTTTTAAATTAGCCAATCAAGAAAGACTATGGATGCCATTAACACAGCCACTGGTGATAAGACAGTCTCCTCTTTCCTATACAATAAAGATTGACTAAAGCCGAGGCCCTGAAGTACTAGCCGCCCCAGACTGGTTCTGGAGTGTCCTCTTTACAAAAAGAAAATGGTTTGCCAAATGACTTTCATTTTATTCCTGTGGGTTTTTTGACTTTGGGTTTATTTTTAATATTAATTTAATGAACATGAATACACTGTAGCTGTCTTCAGACACCAGAAGAGGGCATCAGATCCCATTACAGATGGTTGGGAGCCACCATGTGTTGCTGGGAATTGAACTCAGGACCTCTGGAAGAGCAGTCAGTGCTCTTAACCGCTGAGCCATCTCTCCAGCCATTTGTTTGCTTGTTTGTTTGTTGTTGTTTGCTTTTTTTGGACATGGAGATTATTGTGTTTTTCCAACATAGGGAATAGGTTGAGTGCAAATACCTAGGTTCTGAAATCAGAGCTGTGGGATGAGTTTTGCCTTCCTTGAACTAGGTATGGATAACTGTGAGACCCAAAGTTAGCCTGTAAGGACCACCTGCCCAAAGACCAGGTACCTTCCTGGAATGCTGGGAGCTGTAGTTCTTGAAGAATAAAGCCACATGGGAAAGTAGGGTGGCCATGTGGTTTTGTCCTTAAAAGCCCCTACAAATCATGTTTTGTTGCCACTTAGCTGGAAATTCCAGAGCGTGAGTCTCACCAAACTCCATCCTGGTCAGTATTTAATGCTTGCTTCAAATTTGGCCCAAAATTCTGGATTATAGAACTGGTTTTTCATTTGCAAACCTCAGGATTAATATTTGGCAGCCCCAGCAAGATAGAAAGACCATCCTAACCCCAAATTCTGGAGGCCTCCTTTTTGGTAAGTCATAGAATCCCTTTCTCTTCTTTTTTCCCTCTTCCTTCTTCCTTTCCTCCCTTCCTTCCTTCTTCTTTCTCTGGCACTTTCTGTCTGGTTTCTGGATTCTGGTTTCTGGGGTACCTTATCTGGGAATGGGAAGGACTGATGAGTTTATATTCAGAGCAATGTCCCTTGGCCCACTGGTTCACTGGTTGTTACTGGGGAGTTCAGCCAGAGTCACAACTTTTTTTTTTCCTCTGACCTACCCCAAGAACACTCTAGTGACCCCAGGGGCCAATACACTCAGCATACCAAAGAGGCACTCCACAGTTGTGTTCCTCGGCGGCCCGTGCTTCAACGCCTAACCTGCATTTCATAACACTGGGGCAAGCTGAGTGTTTGGACAGGCCCTACAGGGTTTGAGAGCTGAGCAAACTTGAAAAGGCCCAGGCGTTGATGGGTTCCTAGCATTTGGGTTCTGAGGAGAGGATTTTTAAAATATTGGGCTCCAGGGACTGGAGAGATGGCTCAGCGGTTAGGAGCACTGACTGCTCTTCCAGAGGTCCTGAGTTCAAATCCCAGCAACCACATGGTGACTCACAACCATCTGTAATGGGATCCGATGCTCGATTCTGGTGTGTCTGAAGACAGCTACAGTGTACTCATATACATAAATTAATAATCCTTCAAAGAAAATAATAAAACAAAACATTGGGCTCCTATTTTATGGAAGTTTCTCTTGGTCATACTGGTGGGTCTCTGAAGCAGAGCACCGTGATTGTTAGGTATCGTCTCCTGTTTTCTGTTGTGCTTTGGCTCTCTGTTTACCCACTGTCACTCTGACTCTGTCTTGTTCCTGGCAACAGGACTAATATACTCCTCCAGAGCTCACTCCTTAAAGTCATGGAGCTTTTGGGATTCAATGGCAGTATGGGTTGGGTGCAGAATGCAATTCTTGGGACCAGTGGGCAGCTTGGAAAAAACCAGGGTCCCTATAGGGAAGCTGGCAGGCAGCCTGCTACAGCCCACACAAATTGATTTCTGTAACTGGCTACCAAGGCACCGCTCCCCCTTGAATCTGGAGTATTGGAGGAGGTAAGGGAAATTGTGTCTGCTGTTTGGAATGTATGAATGTGGCCGCTTCATGTTTGGTTTTGACTCATCTTGAATGTGTGAGCTTACTGTGTTGTTTCTTTTTCTGTCAGCCATGAAGGCTCAGAATTTATTTCTGGGCCTTCCGCCCACTGGATCTATGTATAATGGATTCAAATCGCATCTGGGTAGAGATAATACTCATTTTATGCTCTTCTCTTTTATTTAAAAATGGCTCTGAAATATCATGGTGGGTTTTCGTTTCCCAGACCCAGACATGCTTTTAAAGCCTCTGTGTCTGGAGTCAAGAGGATTGGGGGGCGAGGGGGAGCAGAACAGCTAAAGGGATTGTTAACCTCTAAGTTTTTTGGGTCTGGTTAAAACTTTGCAATATCGGGGCTGGAGAGATGGCTCAGTAGTTAAGAGCACCGACTGCTCTCCCAGAGGCCCTGAGTTCAAATCCCAGCAACCACATGGTGGCTCACAACCATCTGTAATGGGATCTGATGCCCTCTTCTGGTGTGTCTGAAGACAGCTACAGTGGACTCATATAAATAAAATTAAAAAAAAAAAACCAACAATGCTCGTTTAATGAGGTATTAAAGCCATGCCTCCATGCACGGATGTTCAATGATGACCCTTGCTGGCAGCCACTTTGTAACGTTAGTGTCACCCAGGTCGTATTCTGTTTTAGAGACATTAAATGTTGGGACTTGGTTTTGCCTCATACGGAGTATGGTGGTGCCCTGTGTCTTCACTCTTTTTTTTTTTTAAATATTTATTTATTAATTTTTGTGTAAGTACACTATAACTGTCTTCAGACACACCAGAAGAGGGCATTAGATCTCATTACAGATGGTTGTGAGCCACCATGTGGTTGCTGGGATTTGAACTCAGGACCTTTGGAAGAGCAGTCAGTGCTCTCAACCGCTGAGCCATCTCTCCAGCCCCTCTTCACTCTTAAAATGAAAAAAGGTTCTTTGTTTCGGATCTTGTAGGAACACACAGTTGAGAGATTTTAAACTTCTTTAAGAGGAAATTTTAGAGTTTTACCAAAAACTTAAATAAAAAAAGAAAAACCTAGATATTTTTAAGGAACAAAATTTTTAAATATTTAGGTTTATAAGGCCAAGGGACATTTTATAAGATATTTATGCTAATAGGTGATCTCGATAAGTCCATAAGTAGAAGGCTAAGCATAAGGGCTACAGCTATGAGCACCAAACATTAAAACCAGAGACCATGGCATTCCTGTCTTATGACACAGCAAAACAATGACGTAATCTGGCAAAGGGTTGGGAAGAGCGGTTCTCAGCCTATGGGTTGCAACCCTTTGGGGTCAAAAAAACCCTTTCAGAGGGGTACCCTAGGGTTGCCTGCATGTTGGATGTTTGCATTATAATTCATAGCAGTGGAAAAAGTGCAGCTGAAGTGTTGCAAGAAGAGCTATGTTACAGTTTAGGGTCACATCGTTGGATAAGTGGAGAATTGGCCAAGAGAATGTCTCTCCTTACCCAAGGTCTATTCAGGCTTAAAATGTATGGCTAACCACCTTGCTTTAACAAAAGTAAGCTGTAGCTATTTTGGTAAACTGAGTCATACAAGAAACTGTTATATTCTATAATGGTACATTATGTGAGGACCAGGAAAATAAAGCTATTGCGTTCATGAAACAACTTCTGTTAAACTGTTAATGATGATTGAGCTTTAGTAGGTTCAGGTCTATACTTGGAGCCATGCAGAGCGCTTAACGTAATTAATTACAGAAGGAAAGCTTTATTTACGCTCATGTATATGATTTCAAGGTATAGTCTAAAGCAAGTAACTAGGGGTTGGGGATTTAGCTCAGTGGTAGAGCGCTTGCCTGGCAGGCACAAGGCCCTGGGTTCGGTCCCCAGCTCCGAAAAAAAAAAAAAAAAAAAAAAGCAAGTAACTAGAAGAGACAAAGGAAAGAAAAAAACAAGCAAGTGTTGTTTCGCTCAGATATGCTTAGCAGATAATGGTCTTCAAACCTGGTAACACTAACCACTGGGCAAGACTGCCCCAATGCCTCACCTGCTGCCAGGACTCAGCCCAAACTGTGGATAAGCAGGACACTGGGGAGTTGGTTGCTCACGTTGCCTAGACAAAGTAAGGTCAACCTCCCCCCAACCCTCATGTTCCTCTTCCACAAGAGCCTCTCCTTGGTGGCTGAGGACTGATGTCCCCAATGCCACGGAGAACACAGGAGCCTGGGATGATTGTATAGGTAACAACTATGTACTAGTCTCTGTCAGTGACACATAGGCCATCCAGATTGTACTCCTTGCTATGATTTATCCTTCTCAGGTCTCTGATGGTGTTGACAACCAGGCCACTGAAGCTTTGTCAGCTCAGCAGCACAGCTCCTCCCGCCAGGGCTGCAGCTAACGTGTTAATTCATTCAAAACTACTAGGTCTCTTGTTAAGAAAAGGCAGGCAGGTGTGCTTTGCGCTTCAAGTCAGAGCAAAGCAGGTTTCAGGTGTGACTTTCCACTGAGGAAACATGTTTCCATAATGTCTCAGCAGTGACTACTTGCTTCTCTCTCTGGTAAATGATTAGACGGAAAGAAAAAGGTTTAGAGTCCATGCGAGCTCTGCGGGTCTAAGAAACTGTCCTATGGCATTTAAAGGTCTGAAAATATAAAAGTCTAAGATCCCGAGGGCCCTCAGAAAATAATTTAAGATGTATAAATACAAGTTGTAAAGGTATAAACAATTGGTTGGGGATTTAGCTCAGTGGTAGAGCGCTTGCCTAGCAAACGCAAGGCCCTGGGTTCGGTCCCCAGTTCCGAAAAAAAGAAAAAAGAAAAAAAAGGAAAAAAAAAAGGTATAAACAATTATTTAAAGTTTATAAAAATGGGGGGGGGGATTTCAGATTTCTTTCCCTGTCTATGCCACTGTAATACTAAGATTTCAAAAGTTCCAAGTTTTAACACTGACCAGTGGAATCCTGCTAGGCTGGTAGAGCGCAGACTACTTACTATTCAATTGCAAGCTCGAGATTTTAAGTTTCCTCTGGTCGTCTTCTAAATATAGACTTAAAGATGCTTCTCATTGGACTAAAAACATATATCCACCTCTCTGGACAAAGGAATACATCGTTCAAACTTTTTAACCCAAAGGGTTTTTTTGTTTTGTTTTTTGTTTGTTGTTTGTTTTTTGGCTAGGAATCAAAGGCATGAGTCTACTCCAGCTATGTTACAATGTGGGTATCTTCGTTTGGGTTTCCATTGTTGTAAACTGACACCATGACCAAGACAACTCTTAATAAGGACAACATTTAATTGAGGCTGGGTTACAGGTTCAGAGGTTCAGTCCATTATCACCAAGGCAGGAGCATGGCAGAATTCAGGCAGGCATGGTGCAGGAGGAGCTGAGAGTTCTACATCTTCATCTGAAGGCAGCCAGAAGACTAACTCTTCAGGCAGCTAGGAGGCAGCTTTCTCAAAGCCCACCCCCACAGTGGCACACGTCCCACAGAGGCTACACCTACTCTGAAAAGGCCACACTCATTAATAGTGCCACCCTCTGGCCCATGCATATTGAAACTACCACAAGTGGTAATGCTAATATAGCTAGAAACTTTTATCTTTTTGTAAAAATTCATGTAAGCTTCAGGGAGTCATAAGACCTGGATCTACCTGTCACAGGTCAAATGGACTCCAGATAAGTGCAGCCTCAGTTTCCCCACCTGTCTAGTCCCGAAAGGATGGAATCTCTCCCCTGGCCTTGAGACTCCTCCCCTTCGTCAATTACTAGAACTATGGGCCTGAAAGTTCCAAATGTAGAGTTTTCTTTTAAGTCCCTAAGTTTTAACTTTACCCTAGTCTATATTGTCTCAGTAGATTTCCACTTGGCTGAGAGAAATCATTCAGGGATCACCTGTGGACTGCAAACTGCTGCGCTCTGGGCTTGGCTGAAAGTCTCTGGAAACCATCTAGCCTATGTGGTTGGCCCGTGTCTCTTCAGCTGGATCAGCTAACCAGATTCTTCTGGAGAATGCCCCATTGTCTGAAACCCTTCCCAGCCTTTCACTAGCTTCCAGCCTTCCCGAGTCCTGAAAACTATGCCCTAGTTTCAGCTGGAAGTAGTTACAAAGGAGAGAATGCCTTGCACACCCTCCCCCACCCCCACACTCCAGCAGGCTGAAATGCTAAGTCAAAGGGAAACGCCCTGGCAGAGGGGACAAAATGGCCCACAGTGTAAATCGACACACCAGGAAAGCGGGCCCAGACTTATCAACTGGTAGATTCATTGACTGAAACAGTTCTACACTAGGATTCGGCACTTGGCCTGGTTTATGCAGAATGAAGAGGTGGTATGTGGCTTTAAGAGAAAATTGTTATTTCTGTACGAGCCTGTAGTAGGTTGTACAGGGTTATTCCTGATTGGTTGAATAAAGATGCCTACAGCCTATAGCTGGGCAGAATTGAGATAGGCGGGGTTTAGGGTTTTTGGGGGCTTGGGGTCTGGGGATAACCACAAGGAGGAGAGAGAGGGTTGGAGAGAGGAGAAGATACCATGGGTAAGAATCTTGAAATTAGGGCAATGAAGGCTGGCCAGTTGGAGCTAAGAGCAGCCCAGACGGTGGAACATGACAAATCCTGTTGTGGAGTTATGGCCGGGAAATAGACATAATAGATGGAAGATAGATAACTAGTGCTGACTAAGGCCTACGGAGGTTGTATGAGTCTTTTATCTGGGAACTGAATGGCTGAGGCAGGGTAGAAACCCCAGATTGAGACTAAATATTTTCTACAACACAATCCATTTGGGATTTTAATCTTGTACACTAAAATTACATAAGAGACTTGAGATGACTGGTGCCACATTTATTTCCAGGCTCCTTCTGGGTAGTAACTCTGATGTCAGCCATCATAGATTCCTTGGTCATTCTGCCCCTGCTGGTTACTGTTGGCTCTCACATCACTGATATAATAACCAAATGGTAGTTCATGTCTGGACACCATGAAAATGATGGTTATTAGATTCCATATGAATAAGTACTTATCATACAGTCAAGGATTTGACCCAGGATACAATTTATGGAGGGAATTTAAGACCTAAAGTTAACCTGTGAGCTGCACTGGCCCAAGGACCAAATAACTCCCTGGAATGCTGGGAGATGTAGTTCTTGAAAAACAAAGCCACATGGGAAAATACAATGGCCATATGATTTTGCCCTAAAATGCCATACAGCATTGTCTCCACTTAGCTGGGAATTCTAGAGGGTGGTCTTGACCAAAGTCCACCCTAATAACTATTTAATTAAAGCTTACTTCGAATTTGGTTCAAAATTATGGTTTTTCTCTTGTGAATCTCAAGATTAACACAATTTTCTACAAAGATAAGGTCTCTTTCCCTAAACAGTGTGCATATCCCTCTGGTTTAGATCTTTGGTGAACTGTACCTTTTGGACTTGAGTAGAGGGCTCTGGAAATCCTCTCCTTTCCTACGCAGCAAGGATGACTTTGAACTCTTGATTATCATGCCTTCTTGGCCAAAAGCTGAGATTATAAACTCTCGCCACCAACCTAACCTTTTGCTTTTCTTTTCTTTTTCCACAGGATCTTGCTATACACTCTTGGCTGGCCTACACTCCTCCTTCCCTTGCCTCTGAAGCAATGTGATTATTGTTCTGTGACTGTGGCCATCAATACGTTCATTTTATTAATGTTTTTCCCATTGCAGTTCACCATAACCCTTCAGGAATCAAGCCATTGAAACCCAGATGCGGAATGACTTGTCTCAGGGCACAAACCTGTGTTCGAGCAATCCCTGAGACTTCCAGTATGTCCCTTTAAGAGGAAGGTTTGTCCTTGGCAACTGGTACTCAGATAGGGCTCTGGGGAAGCCCTAGGGGAAAAAAAAGGAACAAGACTGGGGGAGGGGAAGACTGGCCAGTGGGTGACTTTGATAACCAGAGCAAGGCAGGACTATAGGCCAAGGATCTGTAACTTCAGCTTGACGAGATGGGATCTTTTGGGTCAAGATACAAGACTTAGGGTCCACGGTAAGTGCTGTCCATGTTTAGTCTGTGTGGCATGGCTCCTACATGGAGGGTTTCTCTCATGCATTCCTGTTCCTTTAAATGTCTTGCTTTCTCCTGGCTGCTGGCTGTTATTTCAAGGCAATACATTAACAAGTGCAAAGGATTTTGAGGCTTGGCATGGTTGTAAATGCCTTAGGTCCCAGCACTTAGGAGACAGAGGTAATTAAATCTCTATGAGTTCAAAGGCAGCCTAATCTACAGAGTGTTCTAGGACAGCCAAAGCTTACAGAGACCCTGTCTGAAAAAACCCACAAAGATAAAACTAGTTTAAAATCTTTTGTATGTACAAATGGTTTGCTCGATTGAATATATGTGTATCATGTGTGTGCCTAGTGACTGTAGAAGTCAGGTGGTGGCTTCAGGTCCCCTGGAACTAGAAGTTGTTGTAAGCTCCATATAAATGTTTGATCCTGGGTCCTCTGCAAAAGGAACGAGTGCTCTTAACCACTGAGCTACCTCTCTAGCCCTAAAGATATATTTTTTTTAAGTAATAATTTAGGGGCCATCAACCTTCTTTTTGAGACCTGGAGTATGACTTTTTAAAAGTGGACACTCAAGCCTGAAGGGGCTGAGACTGTTCATGACGTGGCTCTTCTTGGTGACCTTGGACAGGTGGATGTTTTCAGTCACTTCCTCTTATTAGAAGCTGTTAACAGGGTTAGCAGGGTCCCCAGAGTTAGCCTAGGAAGAGTGCAGAGCAGGGAAGCCATGGACTTGCAAAGGCTCTTTGCAAGACCAGCTGCCAATCAGTGGAGTGGGTGGGTCTTTTGGGTTATTTTTTTCTTTTACAATGCATGGTGTTTCCATGTGGTCTCCCAATCAGGCAGTCTACTGAAGTTAAACAAGGGCTTAGTGCGCATGCTTAGATGGTGTTTGCTGGAGTGGAGGCTGTTGCTGGGTTGTCTCTGGTCCCCTTGGGACATCTTCAGCCAGTGGGGACAAAATAGATCTCTATGGATCAAAACGCAGCCTTGCAGTACTGGATGGAACATGTGACCAAGCACTGCTTAGACTGGGTCTGGACAGATCTTAGAGATAACAGATACATTTGTCTGCCACAGATGAACATGAGGCCTAGGGAGGCCTTAACCAAGGTCTCAGTGTCAAATGTTCAATCTAAATCCAAAGGAATTCCAGTCCAGAGGGGTTTTGTTTCTGCATTTACTTATTTATTATTGGTGTATATGCTATGTAAGGTGGTGCATGTGTGATAGGGCACATGTATGGAGGTCTGAGGACAACTTTGTGGAATTAGAATCGTCCGTCATTCCAGCTTTAAAGTTGGTTCCGGGGATGAATTCTGGTCTCAGGGTTATAAGCAAGAACCGTGCAGCAGGGCTCCGACCTGGTAAGCATCTCAGTGACCACAGAAGGTGTTTGTTTACATGACCTACCCAATCCAACCTTAGTCCTTGTTGATACCTAGGGAGGTACTGGTGGAACTGTAGGGGGAAAAATGTACCCTTAGCAGGTGCTGAGCTTCCCTGGGGAGAGGAGGAAGGGGATCCGGCCTGGACTAGATGTGAGCTGAGGAACAGTTGTCAAACGGCTGAGTAACAGAGTGACAGACAGGGTCCAGCTCTTGCATCAAGGCTTGGAGGTTGGGACAAGTTTCAGTTGGGCATTGCTAAAATGGGGCCAAAGAGCTTGGCTGTTATCCACTGAGGCTCTTCAAAGTCAGCAGCGGGGCTCACAGGATCCCAGCAAGCCTTGGAATTTGGCTGAGGACTGGGGTGCCATGCGGGTCCATAGCGCCGCCTGGTGGGCATGTTCGCCCTGCAGCACAAACATCTCACTAGAAAGAGGGCAGCATTGTCCACCAGGACTTGTTCTTAGGCTCACCAGGGCATTCCCTTCAGCAGTGTGACAGGTCTCTGCTGGGTTCTTGGTCTATTCTATCCAGTGTGTTTACATTCTCTCTCTCTCTCTCTCTCTCTCTCTCTCTCTCTCTTTCTTTCTTTCTCTCTCAGCGTTACTGCCATTATAACCTATTATGTTTGAAATGGCCTTGTTCTGTAGATCAGGCTGGTCCATACTTTGTGGCAATGTTTCTGCCTCAGCCTCCCAGGTGTTGGGATTGTGAGCAAGGCATGTGCCCTACAGGACAGGTACCATGTGAGGAGCAACCTGGCACAAATTTTGTTTTGAAAGAAAACAAAACCCTGAGAAGTCGAAGCATACCTCTTAAATCAAACTTAGGCTTAGCGAAGCTGATAGAGGCAGCACGACTGGCCCTGTGGTCCCTGAAGACCACCATTGTTGTTTGATTAGATTTATTTTATATATGAATACACTGTCGCTGTCTTCAAACACACCAGAAGAGGGCATCAGATCCCATAGATGGTTGTGAGCCACCATGTGGCTGCTGGGAACTGACCTCAGGTCCTCTGGAAGAACAGAGCTCTTAGCCGCTGAGCCATCTCTCCCTCTTCTGGTCATTGTTTTAAAGAGGCTCCTACGTGCCCCGCCCCTGCGCGGCTCCGCCCCCACACAGCTGCTCACTGTGCTCTCCTCCTCAGCTCCTTCAGTATTTTTTCTGGTTCAGCTGCCTGGAATGAGCTCCCTGCTCCGTCTAAGCTCTGCACCATGTAGGTCTCAAGTAGGTACCCCATCCTTAGAGAAGCCTCTTCAAATCTCTTCCCATCCTGGCTCCCTCACACACTGTGTTGTCATCCGGCATTATCATTTAAGGTTCTCCTGGTGCCTGTGTTTGTCCCCAGTTTTCCCCACAGTATGAGTCCTGACTGGACAGGGTCTCACTTTCCCTACCAGGTACTATTCTTGAGCACAGAGTCCAGTCCTGCTTTACAGTGGTCCTCAGGGAAATGGCTAGGGGATGAAGGTTCCCCAGTCTAGAGTTCAAAGGGGACACTAAGGTTGAATGAATTTACCCCAGATCTGACTGGCCATTTGTCTCAAACCCTAACGGTGTAAACCTGTTTTCTGTCATTTTTTCCTCCAGAAGCTGGTGGCTCTACTCAGCACAGGACTGGCCTGTGCATGACTCTGGTTTAAGGAAAGCCACAGCCAATGGCTGTGGAAGGCTTATCTTAGTAACCTGAAGTTTACTGAGCATGCAATCTGTGCCAAGCACTGTGTACCCTACAAGGTGGGTAGCCTGGGCGGTTGGTTATCTGAGTAGGGATCTCCAAAACTCCTGCCTAGTGTGTTCTTAGGAAGCAGGTGTGTCAGGCAAAACCATATGTACTCTGCCTCGTAGAAACCAGCACACTGGAAAGACTCCACACCTCAGCGATGACATCTGAGAATATGGCCCAGATTCAAAGGCGGCTTTGCCACCTACCACCTGGATGTTTCTCTGCCTTTGTTTCCTCTTGTGTAATGGGTCCAATCCCCACCCTTGGGCTGTTGGGAAAGAATTGCCACAGGTCTGGCCTGCTGGATTTTGCATACAGCCAGCTAGGCTGCACAGCTGGGAATACCAGGGAAGTCTCCAGAAAGTTGACCAGCAACCACAGTGCTTGTTCAGCGCCAGAGATAAAACTAGAGGCAAACACTTGCTGCTTCATGAGGTCAGATGCCCCTCACAGGAGCACTGTCCCTGGAGTCCAGCTGTGGCTTGTTGACTGTCGCACTCCCTCACAGGAGGGTTGGGAAGGGGCCACTGGACACTCTGCAGAGCACTCACTCTTCCCGGCTGAGTGGAATTCTGCTCTCATTGTGACCTTGGGTCTTGGGAGTATGTAGGCTTTGAAGGACTAAAAGCGGGGGCTCCCCATCTATGCCGTGATGGGAAAGCCAGCGAGCATGTTGGGGGTGTGTGTGGCTGCTTAGGGCCATTACACTGCTCTCTGTAACACCCATGGCTCTATGAACAGCCTGATAATAAACTCAATCTCCAGGGTGACCTTTGGTAGAATGGAATTTTGGTTTGTCACTGGGACCTTATAAGGAGAGGTCAAGACATTGCTTGGTCTCCCATCAAGGTGAAAATTCTTGTAACTGTACTAATGCTCCTGGGGGAACATCTTAGAATATGAAGCTATTCTATTACCAGTCGCAAGCCAAACTGGGGCAACTCACACACCCCTAAAGGTAGCTTCAACCTCATGGTGATCCTCTGCCTTCTGCCCGGTTATATTCCCTTGGGCCCTTTCTCTACCTTCGTAGACTGATGGTGAGAACCACACACCTTTCTTCACTGCCCTCCTCATCCACAAGCCTTTCAACTAAGCAAAGGCAGACGGTTAATCTCAGAGGGAGACAAATGGAGAAGCCTGGGGTTGCTTCCTGCCAGGATTCAAGCAACTCACTAGAGCAGCAGGCAGAAATGAGTTTATTGCATTAGAAAAAACACCAATGAAAACCAGCAACACCTCCGTGTTAGACATAATTAGTCAGACTTCAAGGAAGTCACGAAAGAATCTCAGAGAAACACTTCAGTCTGGGAAAGTATGATGGCCTCATGCCTCCACTTCCCTTGTCCCTTGACTAACTGACCAACAGACAGGAGTGTCCAACATGTGACACGAACCACACGACTCCTTTTCCTCTCAGCTTCATGGTGCATGCCCAGGTGGAGTCCCTCCTGAGAGTCTGGCAGGGAAATGTACAGGTGGGATCTGGGGTTCCTGGCCTGGGGCTCTGGTGACACTGGACTTGCACAGGGGAGAACAGCTTGCCTTTCTGCTGAGGCCAGAGACTGTCCAGTCTTCCTATCTCTCCTAGCCATGGCCACAGACTCTGGCATGGATGGCTGCTAGACGTGACAGGAGAGAAGTCAAGCAATTAAGTGACTAAAGTCCTCAGGCAAACTTCTCAGAATATCATGGTTATTGTACTGCTATGAGGAGAAAACCAGAGAATAGCCATGTGACCGCACCCTTAGGACAGAGGTGAGAGCGCTGGGCAGAGATGCTACCAGCTAGGGCCAGGCAAGTGAAAAAGTGATGGCTTCCAGCAACCTCTACCTTCCCGGATGCCAAGCTTTGAACACTCACCCTTCTGAGCCCCACTGTGGCAACTGGGCCAACACTGAACAATCCCTGTTGGTTTCCGCTTTCCTTTGTAATAGCCACACATGCCTGCACACTGTTGAGTCTCGAGACCCATTTGGCTGTGACCTTTCAGTTCCAAAACGTCACTTGCCATCCTAGGTGGGCAAAGCCCTGGCCAGGCAAAAGGCCAGCTTTGAGGCAGAGCTCTCCACGGCGCCTACTGCTATGGCTAGTGGCAAAGACTGCAGGATGTGGGCAAGTGTGAGCCAACAGGAGCTCTTAGGGAGGAAAGGCCTGCCCCAGAAGGAACACCTGAGCTCAAGTTTCAGAAGTGGCAGGGAGCCATCCATGGTGGGGGGCTCCCCATGGATGTGGAGTCTCAGGTGCCTTCTCTGAGCTCCCTTCTCCTTATCCAGTTCCCCACATTAGCTAGTAGAAAGCTGACACCAAGGAAGGGAACCTTGAGGTTTCTCTGGAATCGAGAGTCTAGATCGTAGACTTCTAGGCTATTCCTGCCTATGAAATCCTAGCAGCATATCATTAGGGAAACACCCACTCACACCCCAACCACACCCCAAAAGGTCAGAATGACAATGGAGATAGCGTCTGTTCAAGACACATTAAGGATAATGTGAAGTCCCTATTGGAGACAACTCTAAATTTTCTTCCCACCATGAATCTACATCATTACAGTATTCTTTCTACATCAGAGACATGTTTTAGGAGAACAATCGAGTCCCCTCAACCTAGCTGACAAATCCATACTGGTTTGAGTGGCTGGCTCTACTGACTATAAATAACTGACGTAATTATTCTCAAACAGAAGGCCTGGGTCTCTGCTGCTGCAGCCTAGACCTTTATTAAAGGTGACAGGTCAAGCTATGCTGAGGAAGAGCAGCTTAGGGGTGGGCATCGAGGATTGGCACTCACAGGAGGATGAATGGCTTTCTCCTGTTTTCTCTGGCCTCACCCCTGCTGCCAGTCTCCTTTGATCCTGTTGCTCTGGCTGCTCCGGCTGTGACGGGTGGCCTTGTCTCAGGAGGAGGGGTAAACTTGTGGTTAAAGAGTTCACTTAGGTTGAGTTAGGAGCCTACAGCTGGCCCCACGTACTCCAAGTCCTTTGGTTCGTTTACGGCTAGAGGGTGACAGCTTCAGGAGAATGGACAGTACAGAACTCACCTGGGTCCCACAGGCGTGGCGACCTGGGTGGAATGTCGGCGTTCTCTGGAAAGAGGGTCCAAGGTCGGGTTCTCCCAGACTGTGACTCTTGCTTCTCTTTTAAAAAGCACCCTCTCTCTTCAGTGTGGAGGACGTGTAGGCAACAGCGTCAAAAGTGAACTCACAGACAAGACAGCCTTAATAAATTAGTGTAATACTATTAGAAGGGATGGCTTTGTTCTCTTTCTCAGGAGCGTTGTTCTACATGCGGCCTGATGAGCTCCTTCCCTGGGAAATTTAAAAAGCCGTCCCCGTTAGCTCTGATGTAAAATTATAAAATAGAAATCTGGTAGGGTTTGTTTTGTTTAAAAAGGAAAAGCCGTGGAGAGGCGGGCGGTCCCGTGCAGTCTTGTTAGCTTTGGCCATTGGGTCTGCCTACAGAGTTCCCTCCTGGAGGCTGGATCTGAATGGAGTCCAAGAAGGGCCGAAGTGCTTGTCCAAAGGGCCTGTGGAGAAACAGACATGAGCTGGGGGGATCTGAAGTGCAGCCTACCTACGGATAGGATGGGAACCTCGGACAGTGGTCTCAGCAGTGTCACCTACACTAGCTTTCTCCTTTTCTTCTGTCTTGCATGCTCTGAAACTTACTACGTAGACTAGGCTGGACTCAAATTCACAGAGATCTGCCTGCCTCTCTGCATTCCAAGTGCTGGAATTAAAGGCTTGTACCACCATTCCTCTATATATCAGTATAGATAATATACATTAGTGTATATTACCTTTGTGTGGCTTTCCACTGGAGCATGACAGGCATATTAGGAATCACACTCAAAAAAAAAAGGAATCACACTCTTGGAGAAGACTGACCTTCCCTTCCCCAGCAGCTAACAGTTATCAACAGCTCCTTGCAGGTGGGGTGGGATCTCATGTCCAACTCCCCTCTCCACACTGGGCTTTGGTCTGTTGGGCTTGGATCTGCACAAGACTCATGCATGCAGTCACAACTGCCGTGAGTTCCTATGTTCTGCTGCCTTGCTCTATCTAAAGACATTGCTTCCTTGTAAGCCATCCACTGTCTCTTTCTTAAACTCTTTCTATCCCCTCTTCTGCAGTGGCTCCTGTTCCATGTAGGGCTGAGGATTCGCTAGTTTCTCACTGGGCCTGTTGTGGGTCTCTTGTTAACCAGCATCAACTGCCACAGTTCAGATGGTTTTCCTAAGAGGGCTAGGGTTTACTAAGTGCTCCCCAACCAAGGTTCATGTGTTAAATATTGGGTCTCCGCCTGTAAACATTTAAGAGGTGGGGCCTGTTGGGTCACTGGCGACATGCCCTTGAAGGGGACAGTGGAACCTTAGCCCCCTTTCCTCCTCTTTGCTTCCTGGCCACCACAAGGAAGCAGCTTGCTCTACCATGTGCTCCCACTCTGAGTTTCTTTATCACAAGTTCAAAGATAACAGGGTCAGGTGACCATGAACTGGCAGCACGCCAAGGTAAAGTCTCCTTCTTTATAAACCGAGTATCTCTAGCGCAGAAAGCTCACTAACGATCTTCCAAATAGCTGGTCTTATGGATTTACTCCCAGGCCCCCTTCTCTGTGTGGCCCTAACATCTTATACTGACCCTGCAAGGCCTACTGAGCTGTCGTTGAACAGGCTGGCCTCTCAGAGGGGACTACAGCTTTCTGTACTGAATTGACGTACTTGTATCCTTTGTTGAAGGGACAGGGACAGTCTCATGTAGGCTAGGCTGGCCCTGGATTCCTTATCCTCCTGTCTCTGTTTCCCAAGTGCTGGGATTTCAGGCATGAACCAAAATACCTAGTTTCTTTCTGTCAATTCTTTTTTTTTTTTTTTTTGGTTCTTTTTTTCGGAGCTGGGGACCGAACCCAGGGCCTTGCGCTTCCTAGGTAAGCGCTCTACCACTGAGCTAAATCCCCAGCCCCTTTCTGTCAATTCTTTTGAAGAAAATACAAGCTGTGGAGAGAGGAGGAAGCTGAGGCAAAAGCAGAAGCAATCAGGATGACGAAGCTGGGAGTGAGCATATTTCAAAAGTAAGATTCTTCCAGAAAACAAACTGTTCTATTCAAGGTAACTGGTCATGCAAAGTTGCCAGGTACTGATGTTAATTTCTAGAGGGCACTTGGTCTGTTCTTGTAATAATAATTAGCTAGAAAATCACTTAGAAATGGAGCTGGAGGGGCTGGGGATTTAGCTCAGTGGTAGAGCGCTTGCCTAGGAAGCGCAAGGCCCTGGGTTCGGTCCCCAGCTCCGAAAAAAAGAACCAAAAAAAAAAAAAAAGAAATGGAGCTGGAGAGTTCAAGATTCCTATAACCTTAAAGTGCTCTCATACTGGGCATGGTGGTTCAGATCTTTAATCCTGGCACTCAGGAGGCTGTGTATACAGGTCTGTCCAGCTACATAGAGAGATCTTGTCTCACAGTGCCCACAAAAGAGAAAATAAAGTGGCTCACAGCACACTACGGACACAAGCTTTATCCTCAGAGGCTGCTGCCCACTCCAGCCCCCCTTTTCCTTACTGAATATGTAGCCCCAACCTAGCCTTAAACTCATGCTGCAGTTCAGACTAGTCTCAAATTCACTGTGATGCTGTTTGCCTCAGCCTCACAAGGGCTAGGATTCTAGGTGTACACCACTGTGCCTAACAGATACTGCCATATTTGAATCATCCCTAAGATGAAGGAAATAAAGTACTCGCAAACTGCTCCAAGTGTTAAACCAACTCCCACTCAGACAAGCCAGGGACCCCACCAACTGAGTTGTAACGGAAAAGGCCTTTGGCTGCTCCGTCATGCTCGGGGTCTCATGAATGGGAGGCAGGGATGTGGGGTTTCGAACATCTATCAGGTAGGAGACAATCTGAGGCCTGGGTGACTGGGTGACCCTCTGAAGGGTACCCTGTTTTCTATGTGGTTTTTTTGTTTCTGTTTTTTTGAACTGAGGAGTTGATCTGCCAGACCCCTGCTGGTCAGGAGAAAACAGAGGTAACACAGGCAACCAGAGGCAGCTTGACAGAATCAGAATAAGTCCTTTCAGGAGACGTCATCTGGGGATGGCCCATAGGCCCTTCCCAAGGCTGGACCCCATCAGGGGTAGAGGAAGCCTCTGTTGAGGGCTTTCTGAGCACTGTGAATTCAAGGACAAGAGGAACCTAGCCTTTTGAGGGTGCCAGAGCTCAGGGTGTGGATGACAGAGACAAGCCAGTTTGGAACTGGGCTGTCCTGTCACTCCAGATTCTGCCACCTACTGAAGCCTGACTTATAGATAAGCACTTTTGGGAAATGGCTTTGTGTATCAGATACTGGGGTTTTATCAAAAGCCAGTGTCAGGTGGGTTTCTCAGTTCTGTGGTGGCTTCTGTGGTGGCACCTAAACCCAGCTCCGAAGAGGCTGCAGGGTAGACTAGTGCACACTGGCAGTTGGGAACAATGGTGGCCTTCTGTGTGGAACCTGCTACCAGGCAGGTCCTACGGTTGGGAGGGAGGATTCGGCTGCCCTAGGGAAGGGGCACCAAATTTGAGGGTTTCCTGTCTTTCCTTTTCTCTCTCAGACAGGATCTCACATGACCCAGGTTCTTCTCAGCAAGTCCACTGGGGAGCTGAGGCCAGTCTGGTCCTTCTGACCGCCTCAGGTGGGGATTTTCGGTTTGCAGGGGTAGAAACAGTGGTCACACTCACGTGGAGAGAACTTCTGAGGGCAGGTCGGTGATGTAAGAAGGGATCTTCCGCCCAGTCAGGAACTGTGCCACTTCATTGCTAAAGGTGTTACAGTTGTGTTCAAAGAGGTTGTAGGCTTCTCCTCTGTACATGGAGAGAGGTTTGGAGAGCAGATGAAAAGGCCAGCAGCGTCTATATGGAGTGTCTGTGACTGTGTAGTGGGAAGGTGGGCAGAGCCTTATGTGAGGACTATGATGAGTCCTCTCAAACCTTCCAGAAGGACGGCTGTCTGTAGAGCTGGACCTCAGAGCAGTGACTCACAAGGGAAAGATGAACCAGAAATACATGGTTTCTACACAGTTCAGAATCTTTATACTCACACAAGGATCAGAGGTGAACTCTTTTTTTCTTTCTTTCTTTCTTTTTTTCGGAGCTGGGGACCGAACCCAGGGCCTTGCTAGGCAAGCGCTCTACCACTGAGCTAAATCCCCAACCCCCAGAGGTGAACTCTTAATAAAACTGTCTAGTTTTTTAAAAAAGATTTACTTTATATATATGAGCATGTGTATGAATGCATGTGTACCATGTTTATCCTACAGACTGTAAGGGCAGAAGAGTGTAACTTCTGTTAATGGAGTTATAGGCTGTTATGTGTCTCCATGTGGGCCCTGGGACTGAACCCCAGCCTTATCCTCTAAGGATCCCTGGACAAATGTTCTAGTCCTCTAAGCCACCCCTCCAGCCCCTCTTCCATCTTTTTTAGACATGTATTTTGTGTGTGTGTGTGTGTGTGTATGTCTGTGTGGAGGGGGGACATGAATACAGTAAGGGACAATGGGCAAGAGCAGGTCCTCTTTTTCCATGGTGTGGGTTTTGGAGTGTGGGCTCACACTCAAGACTGTCAAACCCTATGGCGAATGCCTGTACCCATGAGTCATCTTTCCAGGCTTTGATTCAAGTTTATTTTTTCTTTTGAGACAGTCTCTACAGCTCAGGTAGGCCTTTCATTTAAATGTAGCCAGGGATGACCTCAACCTTCTAATGTTCCTGCCTCCACTTCTGGAGTGCAGGGATTAAAAGCACATGCCAACATGCCAGTTTAGTTTCGGTGGCGTGGGGGGATTGAACCCAAGGCTTTGTGCATGATGGGAAAAGCACTCTACCAACTGAACTACATCCTCAGTCTGACTAAGCGTCTCAATCAATTAATTCAAGTTGGTATTTCATCTCATTCCTACCACTAACCCGGTTCTCCATTAGGAAAAACACTTGGCCAGAGGCGGTGGAGGACACCACTCATTGATTCTAATCAGAAGGAATGACTACAGGATTCTCACTCTTCGAGGCTTCAGCAGAAAGCATGCTGGGATGCAATGCTGGCTGTTGAAGACACATGGGCTCTTCCTGTAGCACAGTAACTTTCTCTTCATAAGGAGAGTAAAGACTGATCAGGCTGGAGCGGAGGGTCAGGGACGGCCAACCTGGCTCTGCCTTCCAGGGTTTGACTGTCTAGTGGAGCAGACAAACAGCCACCACCCTGTCCCTACTCACCGGAACAGAGACTCCCCCAGGGAGGACAGGTATTCCAGAAAGATTTCTTCTGTGACTTCTGTATTCCCCACATCAACCACAGAGTCTGGGGGCCCAAGCAATGTCCCTCCCTGAAAGAGTCAACCCAACAAAGTCACTAAGTCACCATCTTTACCGTGTTTTTTTTCTTTTTCTTGGCTGTTCTGGGGATTAAACCCAGGGCCTTAAGCATGCTAGGCAAGTGCGCTATTGCTGGGACCTCAACATCCTCTATTTAACATTTTAATTTTTTGCAAAGGGACCTTGTGAACTACAGGCTATGTTCCCATCTGTTAAATTATTTTTAGGCAGTTTTTTACTATGCAGCCCTGGCTAGCCTTGGACTCATAGGTCCACCTGCCAGTACATCCCAAGTGCTGGATTAGAGATATATACCACTGCCCAAGGCTTGAAAATTTTTTTTTTATTGTGACTTTCCTCATAAAATTACCAAAACTGTTCCGTCAGCTTCATCTTTAAGTGCTGGAACATTCTTGTCACAGGAAGAGAGCTATTTCCTGTTTGTATCAAGGTTATAGAGTGAAAAGTTGGGCTTCTGGTTGCTTGTGGGGTCTAGAAGCTGATTCCTGTGCAGGCCTCTGTGCTGTCCATTCACTCTCTTGTTAAAAAGCCAGAAACCTAGCTGAGTGTGGTGGCATAACCTTTAACCCCAGCACTCAGGAGACAGAGGCAGGCTGACCTCTGACTTTGAGGCCAGCCTTGTCTACTGTCTTACTTGTTGTAAGCTCTAGGACAGCTAGGGCTACACAGAGAAACCTATCTCAAAAAATACAAACAACAAAAAGACAGAAAGAAACCTAGAACCTTTGGTCTCCTTTTGTTCCCAGTAGATGATCACAAGGGCAGAACATGCATCTGGGCTGCAACAGGAGAGTAGAGTAGTGGGAACAGGAGCCAGAGGGCAAGCAATAGGACATCGCAGAGGGTAGACTACTCCAGAACACAGAGTGCTTGGGAGAGCCACCGACTGACAGCCTGAGCACTTCCCTTGAGGCTGACACTGTTCTAGGCACTGGGGAAGGGAGACCTGGTGAGCAGGAGCAGTCATGACAGTTACGATAGCCAGAGGACAATACCTAATGTTCTGATGAAAAAGAGGTCACTATGGCAATTCCTACTGCTCACCAATGACAGATATGTATTGAGAACTTACATGCTACATCTAAGCTAGACAATGGGAGCACAATGTATACAAAACACAAGAGTTCTGTCCTCATGAAACTTAAGTTTATTAGGGAAGGTAGGTAAAAATTGTATACTCCAGTCAATCATGACAAGCGGAGATAAGGGCTGTGCTGGAAAAAATTGCAGAATGTCGTTTGTTGGTCCTTGTGGCAGGGGGAGGGCCAGGCTAAGATCTGCCTGAGGGAACTGATACCCACTCAGACCTGAAGGACAGAGAGGTGCATCCGGGTGAAGGATTAGAGAGCTAAGCTGAGGCTGGAATCTTGTTTTAAATGGCCAAGCAGGAAGAGGGCAGAGGTCAGAAGACACAACCTGGGGTTGGGGATTTAGCTCAGTGGTAGAGCGTTTGCCTAGCAAGCACAAGGCCCTGGGTTCAGTTCCCAGCTCCGGAAAAAAAAAAAAAAAAAAAAAAAAAAAGAAGACACAACCTGAAGAGGATGGTTAGAGAGGAATCCAGAGGCAAGATCAGAGGGGGTCATAGAAGACTCTGGCTGAACCTTCTAGATAAACTGGGAATACTCTGAAAACTGGAATTCCTTAAAAACAAAACAAAAACCCCCAGCATCTAAAACTCACCACGTAGGGAACAGTGGTACACACCTTTAGTCCCAGCACTCAGGAGACAGAGGCTGGTTTTGTGAGTTCAAAGCCAGTCTGGTCTGTCTAGAGTTTCAGGACAGCCAGGGCTACACTGTCCCAGCACCATGGTGGTGAAGAGGGGGAGATCAGGAGCTCAGTCACTCATCTACATGGTGAGTTGGATGCAAGCGTGGTGGTGCATTTCTTTAATTGGGAGGCAGAGGCAGGAGGATCTCAGATTTCATCTTTAAAAAAAAAAAAATTCTGTCTGCAACATGGAAGACAGAGGGAAATCTAACTTTCATAGGTCCAGTCCAACAGGAAGTGCTAGCTCTTGGGAAATGGGACAAGATGAGAGAGGTAGTCTGTCTTCAGAACTGACTGGATTTTGGGTGCCATCACATCTGTGACCCTGAACTGGAGGTAAAGACAACGGGCATCAGGAGGCTCCAGGCTCTCCTCAGCTGCACCGTGGTCTCAAAGCCAGCCTCAGTCATGAGACCTTTTCATTTTAAAAAGAGGACACAAAAAGGAGTGACCAGGCTTAACGGAAGACTTAGAGAGTGCTCAGTGAGAAAGTTAAGAATGACTTCCTACTTATGATAGCAAAATGAACGGCTGGTCTTTGCTCAAGGACATCCCATGACAATCCTGAGATGGCTGAGAGAAATGCTCTGAAAAGGACACAGGTATTAGAATCAGAAAGGTCACGTGAGAAAGGAGCAGGAGGAGGGCAACTGAGTGGGTTAGCTGCTAAGGGTGCTATGAACGAGGACCCTTCTTTCTTGTCTCTCTCCTGCTCTCCCTACCCCCAGTGCCGAGGAGGGAACACAGGGCTTTCATGCCAGGCCAAGTGTTCACTGAGACATACCTCCAACTACTGAAAGCATTTAAGGCCCCTTTTCTTTCTTTGGCTTAACACTTTTTAAATATTTATTTATTTGTACCTACATATGCACACATGCAAAGTGGTCAGAGAATAACTCATAAAAGTCACTAAGTGAATTGAAGGGATCAAATTCAGGTCATCAGACTTGGTCGATAGCAAGTACCTGCACCTGCTATCTACCTCATTTCATCAGCTCTGTTTTTCTTTTAAAAAAATATATATATATTTGTTTGTTTGTTTGTTTTGCTTTTTGAGGCAGAGTTTCTTTGTGTAGCCCAGGCTGTCCTGGAACTAGCTCTATAGACCAAGCTAGGCTTGAACTCACAGGGATCTCCTTGCCTCTGACTCTGTGGAATTAAAGTGCTGGGATTAAAGGTGAGCACCACCACTGCCTGGCTATATATACTTTAAATTTAAAATAGATTTTTATGTGTTTTGCTTGCTGTGTATGTCTTTGCACTATCTGCATGCAGAGCCCGAGCCGGGCATTGGGTTCCCTGGAACTAGAGCTACAGAAGTTGTTAGCTGACACATGGATCCTGTGAACCACACCCAGGTCCTCTGGCAGTGTACCACCACAGCCGGCTTAAACGCCAACACGAGGAACTGCCACAGGCCAGAGGCACACGCTAGAAGCCAACTTCTCGGGCTATAGGAACCCCCTCCCCACACATCTGCAGGTAAGGGGAGACACTCACCGGGGTACAGCTGGAAATACCGCTGCTGCCGAAGAAGAACTCATCCTTGTGTACAACTATAGAGGTATGCCTGCCACAGAGAGGACAGTGAGCCAGGAATTCAGTGTCTCCAGGAAAAGCAAGTACCACATTACAGTGACAACGATGTCTGCTCCAAGATGTCAGTCACCATGGTAGCCAATTTTATATTAGCCAGATGAAGACATGAATTAAGATATTCTCAGTGTTCTTCTGAATCTGGGATGACTGATCTGGGACTGTTCCTACCCTCATACCCAAATTCACAGATGGCCAATGGAATAGGCCATACATGGAACTTAAACACACTTTTTTTTTTTTTTTTTTTCCGGAGCTGGGGACCGAACCCAGGGCCTTGAGCTTGCTAGGCAAGCGCTCTACCACTGAGCTAAATCCCCAACCCCTTAAATACACTTTTAAGTGTTTAAAGATGACATACAATATCTAACATGATGTAAATGCCATTAAGTCATCAAGCTCTACCATTTAGGGACTAATGTATGTTTAGGACAAGTACTTTCCAGAATGTTTTCCTTCCTTTCCCCTTCCCCTTCCCTTCCTTTCTCAGTCTACATAGCCTTGGCAGGCCCAGAGCTCCCTGTGTAGAAAAGACTGGCCTCGGAAGCGCAAGGCCCTGGGTTCGGTTCCCAGCTCCGAAAAAAAGAACCAAAAAAAAAAAAAAAAAGAAAGAAAGAAAAGAAAAGACTGGCCTCGGGGCTGGAGAGATGGCTCACAGTTAAGAGCCTGATCTTCCTGAGGACCTGGGTTCTTTTCCTGGCACCTACATGGTGGCTCACAACTCCCTGTAACTTAAGTGTGAGGGGATCTGACACCCTCTTCTGGCCTCCTGAGCACCAAGCACATATAGAGTACAAAGACAGCTATCTATCCATACACATAAAAATAAAGATTAGGCCAGCTGAGAGTGGCATACACCTTTAATCTCACCATTCAGAACTCAGTACTTGGGAGGTAGAGGCAAGCAGATCTCTGTGAGTTTGAGGCCAGACTGGGCCAACAGAGCAAGTTCCAGGATAGCCAGGGATACACAGAGAAACCCTGTTTGAAAACTAACAGCCCCCACTCCCCAAATATTAAAAAAAAAAAAAAAAAAAAAAAAAGGCTATGGGAAACTGAGAACCAAGAACTATGCTTTGAGCCTGGAGTGCAGAGACAGTGAACTGGGTGGTGACACAGAGCAGTCAATGAGGAGTCCCACCACACTTACCAGATTCCTTCCAGTTGTTTCCCTGTGGAGAAAAGGAGAGATTTAGCCATTTGGGACAAGACTGAGTGCCTTCTCAGGCTGAGTAGATTTAGAACTCACTCAAACCAGGAAACAACTGTGAGAAACCTCCTGGAGAATGTTCTAGACACTGCTCTCCTCTATATTCAGGAAGTTCAGAAGCCATTTTGCTTTATCAGAGAGCATGTTCGCTTATCCTTGTTTCCCATCTGGGATTAAGTCAACTATGTCTTTCCAACCTCTCTGTGTCATCTACAGCAAACCCAGAGTAAATCTGGAAGATGTTACCTACTTCTCCAGTAAGGTGTGATTCTTCAGAAAAGAATGGAGCCAAGCTAAATGCTTTGTGTTTTACAAAGGCAATGCCTGTGTATTTGGTGCCAGGGAAATGAATCCAGGCATACAAACATTGCTAACCACGTGCTCTCCCACTGACCTACACTTGGGGCCTATTTTCTTCCTCCACCTACCAACAATCTTAGGTGTCAAAATGCAAACACAGGCTATCCTACCTTTAGATGCTCAAAGTCAAGTGGAAAGAGACACACACATAAATAATTAACTAAAACACCGTGATGATAGGCACTGAAACTGTGGTAAAAACAGGGTGCTATGTTAATAAAGATAAAGAACTACCTTCAAGAGCCTGAATTCAACCAATGAAGGAGCGAGCAGGGGCAAAGCTGGGCGTATCTGCCAGAGAGAACAGTCTGTGCAAACCGTGAAGACTGAGCTTCTGCAGGGCAGAGGGCAGGTGTGGTGATGGAACAGTGGGCAGCCAGCAGGCCTGTGGCGAGGCAGGGTGGCCTGGCCTGAGTAGGAGAGTACTCTGGTCAGACCCACGTCTTAAAAATTTAAAAAAAATTATCTTTATTTTTTAATGTACATTGCTGTTCTACCTACACATACGTCTGTGAGAGGGGATCAGAGCCCCTGGAACTGGAATTATAGATGATTCTGAGCTGCCATGTGGTGCTAGAAATTGAACCTGGGTCCTTTGGAAAAATAACCACTGAGCCTTTCCCCAGCCCTTACTTGTAAGTTTTACATGTATTTATTTAAGACAGTGCACAATGCCACAGTGTACACATGGAGGTCAGAGGACAGTTTGCAGGAGTCAATTCTGCTTTCACCATTTCAGGTTACCATCAGGCATCTACACCCACCGAGCTGTCTTCTGGCCCAAACAAATGACTAGCAGTCTATTTTCATTTGATTGTAGTGCTGGAGATCAATTCTAGGGCCTTGTGCATGCTAGGCAAGTACTCTAGCACTGAGCCCTGCTTAGTTTTGCTTGAAGCAACATGCGGTATAGCTCAGGCTGGCCTTAAACACAAAGTGATCTTAGCTCAAATTCTTGATGTTGAGATTATAACCATGTATCATCAAACCTAGACTCCCATGTGTGTGTGTGTGTGTGTGTGTGTGTGTGTGTGCGCGCGCGCGCGCCTGCGCGTGCCTGTGCGCTCATGTGTGCGGAGGCCAGGGATTGACATTAGGTATCTTTCTGAATCACTCTCCATCTTGTTTTCGGTACCACATCTCTTAATGAGCCGGGCATCCCTGATTCAGGTAGGCTGGGAAGTCAGAAAGCCCCAGGAATCCTCCTGGCTCCACTTCTCCAATGCCAGGGTTACAAGTGTGCACCGCCACACGTAGTACGTGCTGCTCTTCCACAGGACTCAAGTTGTTTCCCAGCACTGATATGGGGTGGGGTGAGACTAGCTCAAGGATATCGAATGACCTTTTCTGATCCCCTGGGCACTTGTACACATCCACAACAGACATACCACTTAGATATACGTAAAAACACATCTTTAAAAAGGGCCAGCAGAGGGGCTGGGGATTTAGCTCAGTGGTAGAGCGCTTGCCTAGGAAGCGCAAGGCCCTGGGTTCGGTCCCCAGCTCCGAAAAAAAGAAAAAAAAAAAAAGGACCAGCAGAATGACTCTGAGGATAAAAGGCACATGACACCATGCCTGATGACCTGGATGCAATTCCTGCATCCCACATGGCAGAAGAAACATTGAAAGTTGTCTTCTGACCTTCCACATGCATGTATAGTACTTATATACACACTAAACTAACTTAAAGAAGAAAAAAGATGTGTGGTAGTAATATGGGTATAGTGTAGTGACACTATGTTTATAATCCAGCATTTAGGAAGCTGAGGCAGGAGGAGCAAAAGGTTAAAGCCATCGTCATCAACATAGTGACTTTAGGGCTAGCCTAGGCTATAAAATGCTGTGAGAGATGTGGAGAGGATGAAATGGAGAGAAGAGTTAAAGAACAGATTAGAGGTCAAGGATAAACCTACAGGAGATAACACACACAGCACACAGAAGGACAGACAAGGAGACAACACACACAGCACACAGGACAGGCAAGGAGACAATACACACAGCACACAGGACAGGCAAGGAGACAGCACACAACACACAGAAGGACAGACAAGGAGACAACACACACAGCACACAGAAGGACAGACAAGGAGACAACACACACAGCACACAGAAGGACAGACAAGGAGACAACACACACAGCACACAGAAGGACAGACAAGGAGACAACACACACAGCACACAGAAGGACAGACAAGGAGACAACACACACAGCACACAGAAGGACAGACAAGGAGACAACACACACAGCACACAGAAGGACAGACAAGGAGACAACACACACAGCACACAGAAGGACAGACAAGGAGACAACACACACAGCACACAGGACAGGCAAGGAGACAACACACACAGCACACAGGACAGGCAAGGAGACAGCACACAACACACAGAAAGACAGACAAGGCAATGAAGGATGTAGGAACACAGGTGACCTCACCCACTCACTGGAACTGTCAACTCAAAGGCTTACAGATTGCTACGTGTCACCCTCATCTGCTCAAGGATGAAACTTGGAAGGAGAGTGGCTGTCTAAACCTCCTGTGTTATGTACCATTTCCCTCTCTAGGTAAATTAAGGATTCCAGATCTCTCTCTCCCCCTCTCTATTTCTCTCTGATCTGGAATTCAAAGACCATTCTTTACATCTAAACGTTCTTGTTTGTCCTGGGGGGATGAACATGAAGTCCTGTACATGCTAAGTGGGTACTCTACCACTGAACTATACTCAGAGGCCTAGATTTATTTTTTCTTTTCTGAGACAAGGTCTTATATATTCTAAGCTGGCCTCTAACTTGCTATGTAGCTAAGGATGACCTTGAATTCTGATCTACTTGCCTCCCACCTCTACTTGCTGGAATTAATGACATCTATCATGCTTGGTTTAGGGGACCCTAGGGATCAAGCTCAGGGTTTTGTGCATGCTAGATAGCACTCTGCCAATGGAGCCACAGCCCGGACCCATTCTCACATATTTCAAATGTTACCTAGTGCATTTTATGAAGTCATTTTATGAAGATGACGAAGACCTGCATTTTGTCTAGTATAAAAAGACAAGGCAAGATGTGAAGACGGGTTCCTTGGAGATACCCAGGTAGAGAGGTGAGGCTTGCTGTGGTGGAGCCTACCCTTAGGGAGAAAAGGAGGGAGACTATGGTCTTGTCAAGATGAACGGCATGGGAGAGCAGGCTTACCTGAATCTGAAGTTTTGGGGCAAGAGTAGGATGGGAGGTGAGGTGGGGTAGTAACATGAAAGCAGGGCACAGAGCCATTTGGGGACGTGGATTAGACTCAGTGGATATTAGCACAGCATAGAGCGGATTATTTCCCACTGGGATTTTCTCAGCAAGCTGGAGGGAGAATGGGTAGTCACGTGGCTTCGTGTCTCTAAACCTATTGGCACAGCCAAGGCACTCATTCTGAGGTCTATGGAATATGGATACAGAAAACAAACAGAATGTGTGGATGGCAGCTCTATTATGGATGACAGGAAGTCTAGGGCAAGGTATGCTACCATCAGCCTTCGCTGTACAGAGTTAGGAGGTCATAAAAGTCTTGGGAGAGCACCCCTTGCTCCTTATCCACAGCGCTAGATAAACATATAGACACAGAGGCTCCATCAGCCCCAGTATACTGTTGCTGCTATGCAAATGCCTATTAATAAGAGTTAAGTGGACGGCAGTGATGGAACTCCAGAGACATGCACCTCTTTTTTTTTTTTTTTTCTTTTTTTCGGAGCTGGGGACCGAACCCAGGGCCTTATGCTTGCTAGGCAAGCGCTCTACCACTGGGCTAAATTCCCAACCCTACATGCACCTCTTTGCAGGTGGCATTTAGCTTCTGTGTGGCAGGGAAGGAAACACATTAGCTCTTTGGTATAAAACAAGTGCAGCCTGGTTCACTCTGCACAACCCTCCCCTAGCAACAAAGTGGTTTAACTGGCACTTCACCAACAGTAAGTGTTACCTGGAAACATGTTTATTCTCTGGGAAAAAGTAAAAGAAGCATTTGTATAATGTAAGTAGGTGTCGAAGTCAATATCATAAGATGCCTACCAGCAGAGGGGTTTACCCTTCTTGTCTGTGGGGAGAGAAGAGGTACCAGGAAATCACCATGTTAATGTTCACTGAATATGACTATGTCAGACCCTAGGGTTACAGCAGAGCTCTTGCCTCATGGAAACTCCAGTGCAGCTGGGGGGTGCACAAGATTGTGTGTGTATGGATGAGAAAACATGCAATTATAAACAGGATAATAAACACTCCCAGGAGCGTATAGATGGTATCAGCACAGGAGAGCGGCCTGTGAGCAAGACCGGGAGGTGGGGTTTAGGAAAAGGTTTGTAGAGTTGACATCAGAACTGAGATAGCAGATAACTGAGCAGAGCTTAGGCAGGCCAAGAACTGGACAGAGAAGGTTCCTGGGGTGGTAATGGGGCCTACAGGCTGTGAAGAGAGACCTGAAGGTACTTTGTGTACTTGGCAGTGGAAACTCTGAGGCTCTGCGAGAGGAAAGCCCCAATGGTACCTGTGTTGGTGAGCTGTACGTCAACTCAACACAAGCAAGAGTATTGGAGCCTCAATTGAGAAAACGCCTCCATGAGGTCTGGTTGTAGGTAAACCTGTGGGGCACTTTCTCAATGAGTGATTGATGGGGGAGGGTACAGGCCATTGTGGGTGGGGCCCCCCCTGGGCTGGTGGTCCTCTGTTCCTTAATAAAGCAGGCTGAGCAAGCCATGTAGGGTAAGCCAGTAAGCAGCACCCCTCTATGTCCTTACAACAGCTCCCCCTCCAGGTTCCTGCTTAGTCTGAGTTCCTGCCTTGGCTTTCCTCACTGGACTGTGATTCAGGGTATATAAGCCATACAACTCCTTTCCTCCCCAAGTTGCCTTGGTCATGGTGTTTCACCACAGCAACAGTAAGTCTGACTAGAACAGGGTTTCTTCTTCTTTGTAATAACAAAAGCAGATTTCTGTTGTACTCTAATGTAGGAAAGCTGGTGTCAAATGTGTTGTGTTAAACATGAGGGGGCAAAGTGAGGCTGCAGACGTTAAGCAGGAGAACACAGAGCCCTGCAAGCCGCGTTCATTTACATTTTGCAGAAAGATGCAGGATTACCATTCCCTCATTCCTTCAGTGGATATCAAATAGTTGAGCACACAATGAACAATAAAAACGAAAACAAAGAACAATAGATTGCATTAAACATAAAAAAAAAAAACCTCTCAGATTTGAATAACTCCTATTTAATGTCCAAGTCTGAGTCATTCCTATGATCAATACTGGTATGGCGGGTATAGTTTGGTGAGGGCCTGGTTCAGCCCCACATCACCCACGGGTGCTCATACCCCTTAAGGAGCACTGGCTTTCGACTGTCACCGGGGTACTCTGAGGAGCGAGGTTCTCTGCCTCCAGGAGTTGCAGCCTCCTGCTGTAAAGACTCAAGTAGTTGCTGCATTTATCCTGGTATGCAGCTGCTATCTCTTTTATATGGCTATCTAATTTTATACATCCATACACAGTACTTTTCAAGAAATTAACACCTAAGAGTCAAGCGTCTCTGTTGCTACTATTGAAGGAGCTAAGTATAAAGACCCAAATAGGGGGGTTAGAGAGATGGCCCAGTGGTTAAGAGCACTGATTGCTCTTCCCGAGTTCCTGAGTTCAATTCCCAGCGCCCACATAGTGGCTCACAGTCATCTGCAATGGGATCTGATGCCCTCTTTTGGTGTGTCTGAAGACAACACCAGTGTACCCACATACATGAAATAAATCTTTAAAAAATAAATAAAGCCTCAAGTTAGAAATGAAACATGAAACACTTGTTAGCCTAGTTCAAAAACCAATTCCTGGGCTGGGGAGTGGCTCAGTAGGAAAAGGTGCTTGCCCTGCAAGCCTGAGGACCTGAGGCAGCAGGACTGGGAGCTGGAATCCACTGTTAAGCTGCATCTTGAGCCCTACCTTATTCCCTCACCCCTCTCAAGCCTCTGCACTTATCTCTACACACCTGTTCACAGAAAGAGGTCATGAAATTTAAAGAGTAGCTAAAATTATTAGGAGGAAGAGCTGAAGGACAATTTTAATAGCTAATTATATTAGCCAAGTAGTGACATGGGGGAAAAGGTGCAATTAAGCTGTCCACGCAATTAGAATGCCGAGGAGAACTGTGGTTGGTGAGGTACTGCAGAACAGTTTCATGGGAGGCACATGTCCTCAAAGTAGGACAGGATGGGGCTGGAGAGGTGGCTCAGTGCTTAAGAGTTTAAAGGACCCACATCTGGTTCCCAGCCCATGTCCTGTGGTTAACAACTGCCTGTAACTCTCGTTTCAGGGAATCCAGGGCCCTCTTCTGGCCTCCATGGGCACCAGCAGACACGGCATACACTCGGACTCAGATTTTCATGTGTGTATAACTAGAGTCTTTATCCACTAGACTATCTCCCCAGCCCTGAAATGTGTTTTTTTTTAATTTTTATTTATTACTATATACTCTCACATGTAGCATATAGGCACGCAAAAGTAAAGCTAAGTCATCAACCGGACAGGATAATTTAGTGAAATCTAACTGTGTTATTTAAGTCAATCATGAACCATAACAGAACTGGATGGTCTTTAAGTTGTTATTTTAAAAAGTAACTTTATTATTATTTACTTATGTATACAAATGTGCACCTGTGGAGGTCAGAGGTCCCCCGGAGCTGGAGTTACAGGCACTTGAGTTAGCTGACGTAAGAACAGAGCCATCTCTCCAGCCCCAAGGTTAAGATCTTCTATTGGGAAATTTACATGACTAAAGGGACAGGAATTTACTTTGGGAAAAGGAGGGCAAAGGAGGATGGTCACTGTGCTAGAAGAGTAGCACAGACACTGAGCCTAGGGCATTTTCAGTAAATCTTGGGACATTTGTCAAAGGACACCGTTAGACTTTTGAACAAGGAACCCACTTCAGTCACGAGGGACCATATTACCTTGGATAGTTGGTATTAGCAAAAAGATGGTGAAATAAGTTCTGTGTCCATAACCCAGCTCTGTAACTTGTCTGCTGTGTGACTTGGGGCAGATCATGAGACCTATTTCATAGAAGTGTGGTAAGGATTCTAGTGCATGCAACTCAGGAAAAGGGGGTTGGGGTGGCTGGTTGGTGACAGGTACTCAATTATTGTGTTATATACTTCTAGAAATCCTTACAAAAATAAGTAAACACATTATTTTTATCATGTTTACTGTTTGTGAGCATGACCATGCGTGTGCTCACGTTACCCTTGGGTGATGTGAGAAGACAACTTTTGGGATTCAGTTCTCTCCTTAGGTTCTTGGGATCAAAGTCAGATTTGGCTGTCAGGCTTGGTGACAAGTGTCTTAACCTGATGAGCTGCCTTGCTGGCCCATACAAATTAATGTTTTAAAAAGTTCAAATATAGGTGGCGTGAAGGTGCACACCTTTTAATCCCAGTACTCAAGAGGCAGAGGCAGGTGGATCTCCGTGAGCTTAACTGCCAGCCTGGTTTACAAAGCAAGTCCAGGACTGCCAGGGCTACACAGAGAAACCATCTTGAAAAACAAACGAATAAACAAACAGTTCAAATATATTTAGGAATGAGAAATCAGTATATGGAAACTAACTAAATTAGGTTATATACCACTTTAAGGTTGGTGTATCTGAAAGGGAAGAATGCAAAGGCGATTTCTATTTTCTATTTTTGTTTTTGTTTAATATTTTAATGTGTATGTGTGTCTTTAACTTTAGAAAGTAATGTCTATAATTTTCCCTAACTTTTTGTTTTACAAAGTGAATAATACAATACAGGAAAAAAGAACAGCCAGGCCTTCCGGCTCTAAATCTTGGCTGGTCAATCCTTTTATCTACAATACTCTAACTCCCTCATCACTCTCAAAGATGGCTGCTTCTTCCTCATCCTATATTTCCAGCCTAAAAGTCACAGCTTCTGAAACTGTTCTTCAAAATGAGTCTCTCATATTATTTTCTACCTTGCATTCAGCACAGATCATAATTTGCTTTTAAATTATTTTTTTCAAAGATTTATTTATTTATTATCTATATGTACACTGTTACTCTCTTCAGACATACCAGAAGAGGGCATCAGATCTCATTACAGATGGTTGTGAGCCACCATGTGGTTGCTGGGATTTGAACTCAGGACCTCTGGAAGAGCAGTCAGTGCTCTTAAACACTGATTCATCTCTCTAGCCCTCACAATTTGTTCTTAATTTAATAAATATTTCCTACACTAGCTAGCTCCATGTCTGCAAACATCTACCCACCTTCGTTAAACATTAACACAAACATCAGCACTTGCTAAGCCCTCGACTATTTGTTTAATGAAACAATATCTATTGTCTCTTTCAGCTAAGGACAGTAATTATTAGGTTTTAGGACAAAAAAAAAATCAGTCTGGAGGGTACTTTATGGGTCAAGGAAACAAATGATGCCTTTCTGTGGTAAAGCTAAAGAAATGGCTGCCGAGGAGCTTAGCTGGGACCTGACACAATCTATCAATGGCTCAATCGGTCCCCAAACGATGTGAAGAATACTTTGAAGTTTTGCTTTCAGATCTGCCTTACTTTCCTCTCAGGTGTGCTGAAGACTGAACTTGGGCTTTGTGCATGTTAGGCAAGGGCTCTGCCACTGAGTCATGACTGGACCCTGAACCCTGCCTGCAATCCATGACTTAGGTCCAAGCCTCTCTCTAATGATAATGGGCTGGCTACATAAAGAACGGTATGAAATACAAATTACAAATACAGATTTCCAGAGACTCTGATTTAGTATTCGTGAAACACGGCTCTATGATTTACACATATAAAGGTTATAAAATGGGCACTTATTTAAAAGTACGAAATAGTTTAGGGCAAAGTCTCCTTTCACTCTGCTTCCATTAGCTACTGGCTACCAGTGTCTTGGTAGAGGAACTGTTTCGACCTGATGATCTCCCACAGATCTCTTTTCACTCCCACAGATGTGTGTGTGGCCTAGCTTGTTAGTCTTGAACCCACAGCCCTCTTGCCTCAGCCTCCTTAGTACTAGGATTATAGGTTTGGCCCACCCCAGTTGGTTTTAATAGTTTTTTCAGTTCCCCTCAACTCCTGCCCCAATCCCATTTAACAATGTATGTCTGTTTTTGTTTTCGTGTTACAGATCAAACCCTGGGACTTGCAGCATGCCAAGCAGGAACTCTACCAGTGAGTGAGCAGTATCCTCAGTCAGGTATTTGTGTTTTTAAAGAACATTCTAGATGATTCTGATGTGAAGTCAAATTTAGAAACCACTCACTGCCCCAGGGTTAAAGGATTAATTAAGTTCAATTCAATGACACATCACAAATGGATGCTCTCAAAACTTGCCTTGCTTCCTTGATCCCTGCCCCTTGTCTTTCCTAAGAACTAGCCTTTCTTCCAATGTCTCCAGGAAACACTATAGCTATTCACAGAACCATGCACAACTATGTCATTTTCAATCCCTGAAATCCATTCTTGTCCACCATTACCTGAAATGACAAACCTGACAAATCCTATATGACAGACATTTTGGTATTTGACTTGAAGTTGGAACTACACTGAAGGGCTGCTTTTCTCTCTCAGCATTAAATCATTTGAACTGAGCACAACCGATATACTTTCCTTTACTAATCCTCACTGATACAGCATCCTGTCCTCCCCCAGAATCGCTTTCTTACCATCTGGTCAAAAGCAATTAACTGTTGAGCGAAAATTGCATTATCCGACAGAATGTAATTAGTTCCAAGTTCTGGCTCAGGGTGACCTGACTTGACCTAACCTGGAGCTCAAGCCCTAGGCCGCTCTAGCGCTCCCTTCCTATCCACTCCAAGGACTGCAGAGGGAATTTCCTTTTGGCGCGGAGGGCAGTCGCTCCAAGGGACACCAGCGAATCTCGTCTGGAGTGTCGCTTCCACCACCAGGCACACGAGCTGGAGGTATCCTCACTTTCTCTACTTTGAGCCAAAAAGCAGGGTTCCCTGGCTTCTTGGGGAACCCATCAAGATCAGTCGGCTAACCCCAGTCCCTAGCTGAAGAAGAGCTTGCTCCTTGGCTTAGACCATGAAGCTGAAAAGGGGTTCAGGGAATCCCACCTCACTCACATTGCCCTAATGGGTCTTTTCTCCCACCCTTGAGCTCCTCTTCCCCCCCCCCGCCCCCGCCCCAGGAGATCCCTGCCGGCGGCCACCTGCCTTCTTCCCACTGACCCCAGTCCCCTCACCCAGCATGATGGGGCTGAGCCGGCGGGCCAGGCCCTTGGACAGGTCGTACACGTAGAGCTTCACCGGATAGAGATTCGGCGGCTCCATCAGGACCCGTGGCGGCGGCCACGATGGCCCTCGGGCACCCGGCAGCGGCTTGGACCTTCCGGTACCCGACCGGGGTGGGGAGAGGAGGGAGCGGGGGACCGAGCCCGGGCCCGGCCTGAGGGCGGGGGAAAGGCGGCCCTGCGCTGCTCGCGCCCCCACACCCGCGACCGGCAACGACTACTGTGAGGTGACAGAGAGAGAGATCCCAGAGAATCCGCACGGAACAGGGGAAAGGGGCGGGGACGCACTTTCACGCATGTGCGTTCGGTGCTGACGGGCTGCGGGGGCGGAGCTTCAAGTGAGGGGCGGGGCTTTCTCTGGCCTCATGCGTTCCAGATTAGGGAACGCGGTAGAAACCGGGGATGGGAGTGGCCGTGCCCGCCTGACGGATCGAAAGGCGTGTTGTGCGTGCTGACGTAAACATCGCTGATTGGACGAGAGACCTGGAGCCCGCGTGGAAGTGGCGCCCACCCTCTTCTGTCCCAGTGGCGCTCTCGCCTCCGGCTAAGGTAGGTCCGCTGCACTGTATGTGTTGGTTGTGGCCTGCCTTGGTGGCCTTGCTTGCACGCTCATTGTCGCGTGGCCCCTTGCCTCGCCGCGGAGCAACGTGGTCTCCAGAGACACACTCTGGGTCCTGCTTCTTTTTCCCCAGGAGGCGGCACAGGACTTGTGGTTGAGCCAGACTCTGGCTAAATGTTGGGGGAGACATGGGGGGAGAGAAATGAAGGCGAATGTTTCAGCCAGAGCATCAAGTACCCACCCTCTCAGTTCAGTTAGAGCTGGAGATAGGACCTTCAGTACAGAGCCACTGCATTATACCTCGTCCTCACCCCCCAGCCATTTTGATCCTGCAGCATCCTTAAGTGATAGTCAAGGGGAGGTTGCTGCAGCAATGATTCCGATGCTCATTTCGTCTGCCCCTCCAACGATCAAGAGCTTTTGAGGAAGCAGGAGCCATCATTTACATTATTAATGAGCCGAGCATTTAGAACAGATCTACAGAGAACCCAGAAGTCTATTTCCTTTTTTCTTCTTTGTGTGTATGTGTGTGTCATAGGACCTGGCACATTGTAGGCAAGCGCTTCACCACAGACCTACCTTACTCAGCAATTTTTTTCTATTTAAATTTGTTCGTTCATAACTTTTCCCACCTAGTGACCAAACAAACATGTCAGAGTGGGAATCCTACTACAAAACTGAGGGTGAGGAAGAGGAAGAGGAGGAGCAGAGCCCTGACACAAATGGTAAGTGGCCCTATCATGTAATGTGACCTGTGTGGAAGAAAGACTTTGCTGTCAATTTTTTTTTTGGCCAGGAGTACTTTCCTGTCTGACAGCCCTCCCCAGGTAATCTAAAATATTTTTTCTCCCTTTGAGTTTTACAGAGTTATTCAGGTCCTATTTCAGTCTGTGAACATTCCTAGCCCTGTTCTGTTTTGCTAGTCACTAATAGATTACTTGTTAATCTTCAATAAATGACTCTGTCTGTGGTAATATTTGTCACTTTATTTAGTTACATATTTTTGGTTGTAAAAAAAAATCTACTTATTTTTATTTTATGTATGTGTGTACACTCTGCATGTCTGGTGCAAAAGGAAGCCAGAAGAGGGGGTTGGATCTCCTGGTACTAAAGTTAGAGGTGGTTGTGAGCCTTCATGTGTGTTCTGTGAAGTGAAGCTAGGTCATGTGCTAGAGGGAAGCAAGTGTTCTTAAACACAGTATGACTTGAGCTGCCTCTCCAGCTCCTGTTCGTTTGTTTTTGAGGCAAAGTCTCATGTAGACCAGGCTGACTTCAAACTCACTTTGTGACTGATGTTGACTTTGAGAGCTCCTAATGACTTCTGGGAATCGAGTTAACGTAAAAGTAGGTTCTTTGGTGGCTACGCATCCTGGCCTCTATCTTTCTTCCTGCCTTTTGCCTGGAATCAGCCCAGCTCCAGGCTTGTACTAGGTAGCCCCCCCATCCCCCCCCCCCCCGTCCCCTACCCCCTGGTCTAAGAGACTCCCAGGGCCTGGAGAGATGGCTCACTTGAGAGCATTGGCTGTTCTTCCAGAGGACCTGAGTTCTACTCTCAGCATCTACATGGTGGCTCACAGCCATCCATAGCTCCATTTCCAGGGGACCTGATGCCCTCTTCTGATCTCAGAGTACCAAGCACACACATGGTTCACATACATGTATGCAAGCCTAAGTTTTTTCTTAAAGATTTTTATTATTTGTAAGTACACTGTAGCTGTCTTCAGACGCACCAGAAGAGGGCATTAGATCTCTTTACAGATGATTGTGAGCTACCGTGTGGTTGCTGGGATTTGAACTCAGGACCTCTGGAAGAGCAGTCAGTGATCTTAACTGCTGAGTGGTCTCTCCAGCCCACAAGCAAAACTTTTACACATAAAATTAAATGAATACATCTAATGTGTGTGTGTGCGTGTATACATATATACATACATACTTTTTTTTTTTTTTTTTTGCGACGGGGTCAATCTTTATAGCCCTGGCTGTCCTGGAACTCACTCTGTAGACCAGGCTGGCCACAAAGTAAAGATATCTACTTGCCTCTGCCTCCTGACTGCTAGGATTAAAGACATTCACCACCACATGTGGTTAATTTTTTTTTTTTTTAAAGAAAATAAAAATAAGTCAGAACTAATGATTTGAGAGGTATCTGTACTGGGGTCCTGACAGGAGTGGTGACTTTAAGTGGGTTCATCCTAGCATAATTTGTCAGGTTATACTCGTGCTCTGTTTTGTGTGACTAATAATAAACATGATGTAAAAGATAAGCATTTTCTTCCATTTATTTTTCCGTAGGAGAATATAAATATTCAGGAAGAGATAGTTTGATTTTTCTGGTTGACGCCTCCAGGGCTATGTTTGAATCTCAGGGTGAAGACGAGCTCACACCTTTTGATATGAGCATCCAGGTAAGACTGCCTCAGTTTTCAACTCAAAAACTAGAATGAGTATGGTGGCTCATGTCTCTTATCCCAGCACTCAGGAGGCAGACGCCAGCCTGGTCTACAGAGGGAGTTCCAGGACAGCCGAGGGCTACATAGTGAGACCCTGTCTCAAAACACAAAACAAAAAAAATAGAAGCCTGTGGAACAGAATGTGTGTGGGGTAATCGGGTCAAGACCGCTGGGATAGCCTGTGTCTCTTGACTGACTTGACTGGCTTAAACCTGCAGTACCAACATTGGGTGCCAGGGCTGCCAAACCGTTTCTTATCCACAGACCTCACGTGGCCTCCAGAATTTCCCTTTGGAGAGGAGCATACTCAATCTGTAGTTGTCCCCTTCCTCTTCTATAGATGCTCTGGGGATGATGGCATATGGCTGTAATCTGCACGGTGGAGGCTGAAGTAGGAAGCGTGTAATGCCAAAGGACTCCATAGTCTGCCAAGAAGATTAGGGTTTTGTAGCTTGCCCTTTGCTACTTTGTGGGTTCTTGTTTCTTCTACCCTTCTCCACACTTTTTCTTCCACCCTTTCAACCCCTAACACTAGATAAGAAGAAGAAAGAATAGAGAGGAAAGGAAAGAGATCCCTGAATAGAGTCAGAAAGAGGATGACGTTATTGTTAGACTGCTTTCTGCTGATTGGGGCAAGTTTGACCTTCGTCATCAGGATACCCAACTTCTTGTTTCTTTGTGCAAACCATTTCTTCTTTAACAAACCATGACCAACAACAACCAAAAACAGCAACCAGCAACCCACCCTGCCTCTTGGAGCCCGAGCGTCTATATCCTGTCCCGACAGTCTCCAGAATGCCAAGAGTCGTCACACAGTTGCAGAAACTGTCTGCAGCTGAAAAAAAAATCACACCACTACTAGAGCCTGAGGCAAATCACAGTCAGCTGCTGAGGACAGTCTGAAGCAGCTCCAAATATTATACCTGGGATTAAAATGAAAACACACAATTACAATATTTCTGTGTTTTTTCAAAGAAACCGAGACTCCAAAACTCACTACAGGGTTTCTCTGTGTAGCCCTGAGTGTTCTGGAACTCACTGTAGAGGAGACTGGTCTCAAACCCACAGATTTGCCTGCCTACTGACTGCTGAGATTAAAAGCATGCACCACCATCACCACCTGGCTATTTTTAAGTTTTAATCTGTGTGTATGCGAGTGTGGGTGTGTGTGTGTATCAGAGGGTATTAGGTCACCTGGAGCTGGAGTTACAGATGGTTGTGAGCTGCTTGCCATGGGTGCTGGGAGTTGAACATGGGTCCTCTGCACGAACAGTGTGTGATCTTAACTACTGAGCCATCTTTCTAGCCCTAGTGTTACGTTTCTTTAAAAGATGTATTTATTTACTGTATGTGAGTATGCTGTAGCTGTCCTCAGATGCACCAGAAGAGGACATCAGGTCTCTTTACAGATGGTCGTGAGCCCCCATGTGGTTGCTGGGATTTGATCTCAGGACCTCTGCAAGAGCAGTCAGTGCTCTTAACCGCTGAGCCATCATCTCTCCAGCCCTACACAAGTCTTTTTGCAAGTGAATACCGAGGATTGAATATTATTATTAATAAACTCTTACAACACAGCTTTAAAATGGGCAGAAGAGCCCTGGGGATTTAGATCAGTTGGTAGAGTGCTTGCCTCACATGGGGAAGAGCCTGGCTGGTGAGAGTAGAATTTCCAGTACTTGGGAGGTGTAAACAGGAGGGTCAGAAGTTCAAGGCCATCCTTGGCTACATATTTAAGTTTGAGGCCAGCCTGGGCTTCATGAGACCCTGTCTAAAAGGGGGACAGGGGACAAAGGATTTGAGTAGCCATTTCTTCAGAGATAACAAACAGAAACTGCTATTCAGAGCACTGGAAGAGGTGGTGGTGGTGCAACACTTTAAACCCAGGGCTGGGGAGGCAGAGGCAGGCGGATCTCCGTGAGTTCAAGGCCAGTGTGGTCTACAGAGAGGTTCCCGGAATGCAAGGGCTATATAGAGAGACCCTGTCTCAAAAACAAATAAAATAAAATCTTAAAAAAGCCAAACCAGGGGTTGGGGATTTAGCTCAATGGTAGAGCGCTTGGGCCCTGGGTTCAGTCCCCAGCTCCGGGAAAAAAAAAAAAAGCCAAACCAAGCAAAACCAGTATGAAGGAGAGCAGCTGGTATGGCAGGTGACCCAGCAGTTCCTCAAAGGGAAGAGAGTTAGAGTTGCCATGTGTCCCAGTAAGTCTACTCTTAATGTGTTTGACATGGGGAATGAAAAACAAACACAGGCCTGGGAATGCAGCTCAGTAGGTAGAGGACATGCCTACCATGTGTAGAGTCATGAGTTCAATCCCCAGCACTGCAGAAACCCACTGTGATGGCAACAGGCTTACAGCCTCCTGCCTCCTCCTTCCGAGTTCTGGGATTACGGACACGTGCAGCATTAAGATGAAACAAGGCTCTGTGCCACAGCAGACACTTACGGAACTTAGTGTTAGGCTAACACTCACAGACGCTTTTTTCCCCCAGTGTATCCAGAGTGTGTACACCAGTAAGATCATAAGCAGCGATCGGGATCTCTTGGCAGTGGTGTTCTATGGTACCGAGAAAGACAAAAATTCAGTGAACTTCAAAAGTATTTATGTCTTACAAGATCTGGATAACCCAGGAGCTAAACGAGTGTTAGAGCTTGACCGCTTTAAGGGACAACAGGGGAAAAAACATTTCCGAGACACAATTGGCCATGGGTCTGACTACTCTTTGAGTGAAGTGCTCTGGGTCTGTGCCAACCTCTTCAGCGACGTCCAGTTCAAGATGAGTCATAAGAGGATCATGCTATTCACCAATGAAGATGACCCCCATGGTAATGACAGTGCCAAAGCCAGCCGGGCCAGGACCAAAGCCAGCGATCTGCGGGACACTGGTGGGCATTTTCCTTATCTTATCATTGCTTTAAAGATGTCTTATTCATTTTATTTTTTTTTCTCTTTCTTTTTTCTTTTTTTCGGAGCTGGGGACCGAACCCAGGGATTCATTTTATTTTGTATGTATGCGTGTGCCTGTATGCATTTATGTCACCGTGTGCATCCAGGAGCCTGTGGAGGTCAGAAGAGGTATCCTGTACCTGTCCTAGTGCTGGAGTTACAGATGGTTGTGAGTGGCCATGTGGGTGCTGGGAACTGAACCCAGGTCCTCTGGAAGAGTTGCTGAGCCGTCTCTCTAGCACTATTCCCTTAGTTGACTCTTTTTCCTTTAATTTTACTTATTTTATGCATTTGGGTGTTTTGAGTTGTGTCTGCCTGTGCATTTATCTACTCCAGATGAATGCATTTTAATTTTTAAAAAATGATTAAGAATATTCTATATATGGATGTTTTATCTGCATAGGTGTTTTGTACCACTTTTGTGCCTGGTACCTGTAGAGGCCTGAAGAGGTCATTGTATCTCCTGCAACTGGCCTTAGACAACTGTGGGTGCTGGGAATCAAATCCAGTTCCTCTGGAAGAGCAGCCAGTGCTCCTAACTATTGAGCCCAGCCCTTCTTATTCTTTATTTTGTTTTGGGTTTGTTTTCAAGACAGGGTTTCTCTGTGTAGTCTTTGCTCTCCTAGAATTTGATCTGTAGACCCGGCTGACCTCAAATTCACAGAGGTCCACCTGCCTTTGCCTCAGAGCTGGGACTGAAAGTGTGGTCACCACTGCCTGGCCCTTCTTATGTTTTTAAATGGCTCCTAACTGATTTTCTCTATGGCTGAGGTCAAGCATTGCTTTTGCCATCAAGAGACAAAGGAAAGAGTAAAGTGGAACCAAGGGAGACACTAGTGTGGCCTGTTGTGGTCTCGCCAGAACTTACTTGTCCTGGCCTCAGTGATCCAACGGCTATTTGAAAGTTGTTGGAAGTAGTTATGACAGCTGATTGGCATAGCCACTTTCTGAGAATGTTAATAGTCTGTCTAGATTCTGTGGGAGGCTTGCTTTGTTTGTTTGTTTGTTTGTTTGTTTGAGGTGGCTTTGTTATAGAAGCCATGCTGGTCTGGAACTTGCTATGTAGCTAGGCAGGCCTCAAGCAGGCCATCTTTCCGCCTTAGCCTCCCAAGTGGTAGGGTTAATATTGTGCACTGTCATCCCTAGCCTAGGGAGGGAGGCATTTGAAGCGGATTCAGCCCCCTCTTCTGGCCTCTATGGGCACTGCATTCTTGAAGTACAGAGACATACATGCAAACAGAATACTGGTAACAGGTAAATACATCTTTAAGAAAACGAGTAAAAGGTGTTTGGCTGCACCTGGTGATGCATACCCCAAGACCCAGAACTTTGGAGACTGAGGCAAGAGGAATATGGGTCCAGCCTAGGCCACCAGAAACAAGATCCGTTTGAATTTAACTGAAAGCAAATGCTAGAGTTGGGCATGGTGTCATGTCCCACAGCTTCTGATAGGTGGGAGACTGAGGCAGGAGGATTGCTTAATCTAGGACTTTCAGACTAGGTTGCATAGCAAGACACTGAGTACCTGTTGGTTTGGTAGATTCAGAATCTCCTGTCACCCAAGCTGCTCTGGAGGGTGCAACTTAGGGTAGCCTTGATTTCCTGACCCTGACCCTGACCCTGACCTGCCTCCCGCCTGCGGGGATTATAGGCCTACTGCACCACCTCAAGTGGCTGCTTCTCTCCATGGTCGAAACTGAAATAAACAAATAGGATACATTATAACTTACGATGGCCCTTTTCTTATTTTTAAGACCAAAAGTAAACGAACAAGCAAACAGATAGACCACACTAACTCAGGATGGCCTAGGACTCAAATGTGGCCCATCGTAGCCTCGAACTCACAGCAGTCCTGCTGCCCCAGCCTCTCAAGTGCTGGGATTACTCGGTTGTCTGGTGAAGATTGGATCTTTCCAATTCTTTTTCTTTACGGGAATAGGTCTCGCCGGTTTCTCTGGCATCTCTGGCTGGCACAGAACTTGCCATATAGACCTATTGACTTGTTACACTCCTCCTGCCTCTGCCTCCCAAGAATTATATTATCAATATATATACATCATACCATCTCTGTTCAAACAAAAATGTAAGGCCCCTCCTCCACAAAAATAAACAAACTTAGCCTGGTATGGTAGCATTCTTCTTTGATCAGAGGCAGGTATATCTGAGTTCCAGGCCAGCCTGGTCTACATAGTGAGTTCCAGGCCAGCCTGGTCTACATAATGAGTTCTGTCTCAAAACAAGAAACAATACTTCTCATTGGCTGTACTTCGCTGGTTTTAATCTTTCTTCACATCAGGGATCTTCCTCGACTTGATGCACCTGAAGAAGCGAGGGGGCTTTGACGTGTCCTTGTTCTACAGAGACATCATCAGCATCGCTGAGGATGAGGACCTCGGGGTTCACTTTGAGGAGTCAAGCAAGCTGGAAGACCTGCTAAGGAAGGTTCGAGCCAAGGAGACCAAAAAGCGAGTGCTGTCCAGGTGGGCACCCAGCCTGGGCTAGCCTGCTCATACTTCCCTTAACCAGTCACAGGCAGTGCGTTAGACTTGACTTCCCCACACTGCCCCCCCACTGGCCTCCTCAGGACAGCAGGAGCTGTCAGTTCTCTTCCCTGGCAGGAGCTGTATGGTCTGTCTCCATGGTGACGCAGCAAACTTCTATATCTTTGAGCTCTAAGTACTCTGAGCATTCCTCAGTATTTCCTCTGCTCTCTACACGGCGGATGATAGTAACATCTGTGTCATTAGGTTATTTACTGTAAGGAGTGAACCAAAGACATCTAAAACATACAAAGAAGCGTAACAGACACTACTTATTTCTAAGTTATGTATATGATGGCTGCCTATGTGTGGGACAGGCATTGGATCCCTTGGAGCTGGAGTTACAGATGGTTGTGCACCACCTAATGTGGGTGCCGGGAATTGAACTCAGGACCTCTAGAAGAGCAGCAAGTGCACTTAACCACCGAGCCATCTCTCCAGCCCCCAGATGTTAGTTCTCTTCATTACAATTATATTATTATTAAGCAGTGAGATACCTCGCTAGGTAAAGCTGCATGCACCCGGTCTGATGACCTGAGTTCCTTCCCTCGGCTCCCTGTAGTGGAAGAAAAAAATCAACTTCCACAAGTTGTCCTCTGCCCTCCACACCCATGTCGTGGCATATGCACCTTCCCCCCAAATAAGTAAATGCTTTTGATTTTCCAGACAGGGTGTCTCTGTGACCTCGGCTGTCCTAGAACTTGCTCTGTAAAACAGACAGGCCCTGGACTCAGATCCCCTGCCTCTGCCTCCACCCAAGTGCTGGGATTAAAGGTGTGGGCCACCATGCCTAGTTTGCTTGCTTGTGTGTGTGCGTGGGTGCGTGCGTGCGTGGGTGCGTGCGTGCGTGCGTGCATGCGTTCTTTCTCTCTTTCCTTCTTTCTTTCTTTCTCTCTTTCTCTTTCTTTCTTTCTCTCTCTCTTTCTTTTTCTTTCTTTCTCTCTTTCTTTTTCTTTCTTCTTTCTCTCTCTCTCTTTCTTTCTTTCTTTCTTTCTTTCTTTCTTTCTTTCAGCATGAGGTGAGTAGGTAACCAGATTTTTTTTTTTTTTTTTAAAGACAGGGTCTTGCGTGTATTCGAAGCTGGGGTTTCAGGTGTCTGCTCTCATGCTTGGCTGCATTTTGCTTTTTCTCCACCTCTCCATTTGTTTGTTCTTATTACTGTTGTGGACAGAGTCTTCTATGTGTAGACCTGCCTGCCCGGTACTTGCTAATGTCCCATGCTGGCCTTGATCTCAGGGTAGTCTTCCTCTCAGTCCCTCACCTGCTGGGATTGGCTGTGCGCCCGCCCATACCCAGTACTGCAGTCTGTTTGCAGTCCACTCACTGTTTGTGTTTGGACTAAGATTATTGGAAAGAGTAACGCAAATTGGGACTTGGATGCTGTGAAAACCTTTTACACAGGGAAGTACAGTCCGCCCACTCATGCTTGCTTTTCCCTCTTTCCCCTTTCCTCCCTCAGGTTAAAGTTTAAGCTCGGCAAAGACGTAGCACTCATGGTGGGCGTTTATAACTTGGTCCAGAAAGCTAACAAGCCTTTTCCAGTGAGGCTGTATCGAGAAACAAACGAACCAGTGAAAACTAAGACAAGGACTTTTAATGTAAACACAGGCAGTCTGCTCCTGCCCAGTGATACCAAGCGGTCTCTGGTAGGTGGCTAACCCTTCCTACTGAACCTTGTGTAAGAATTGACAGGGAGGTGGCGGCTGTAAAGGTGGCCCAGCAGATAAGAGAATACATGCTGGTCTTGTGGAGTCCCCAGGTTCCGTTCTCAGCATCCACATGGAGGCTCATAGCAAGAGCTTTAGCCCAGGAGGTGAGGAGTTCAGGTTTACACATGCAGGGGACAGTTATTGAGAGTTTCCCCTTGCTGAACTGTCAGGTTTTTCCCGCCTTTGAGATGGCTACATCTGTTTTTCTGAGCATGAAAGGCCAAGTACAGTGCATTCTCTCTTGTCCTTTCTCTGCCTTACATTCTTTAGAAGGATGCAGTCTTGAAAAACAAGCATTACCTTTTGTTATTTTGAGGAGGGTTCTCATTCTGTAGACTAGACTGGCCTTAGATTCACAGATTCACTTGCTTGTCTCCCTACTACTGTGATTAAAGGTGTGCCCCACCATGGCTGGCTGAACACATCCTTTTTAATTATGTACAATGTGTGAGAGGGTCAGATTTTTGTATAAGTTCAGGACCCAACTGATTAAAATTAAATATTTTTATTCAATACATGAGGGTTATTTTTTTGTTTTCTGGTTTTCGTTTCGTTTTGTTTGTTTGAGTATAAATTTCATACCAGATGGTTTCTCCCTACTGTCTGAAGGATGAGAGGTGTGAGACATTTTCTTCGGTTTGTAAGTGACTGGATTGTCATGCGGACTTATTGGGTAGCTGCCCTCTGACCCGTGAGTTTCTTTATTGATCCAGTTTGTCTGAATAAATCTTTTTTTTTTTTTTTTTTTTTTGGTTCTTTTTTTCGGAGCTGGGGACCGAACCCATGGCCTTGCGCTTCCTAGGTATGTCTGAATAAATCTTAAGGGCCTTTTTTGTTGTTATAACCTCAGCTTTGACTCAGCCGCCATGTACACTATCCACATGTAGAGGCCAGAGGAGGACAGTGGGCGTCTGCTTTGTCCTCCTCTTCCTCCTCCTCCTCATTTCCTTGATACAGGACTTCTCACTGAACCACAGCTTGTCATTTTCTTACCAGCCAGCCTCGAGATCCTTCTGTCTCCTCCCCGAAGCCAACACTGGAGTTGTAGGGATATCTGGTGTCACAGGGATGCCAGGATCTAAACACATCTTCACGGCTTCATAGCAAGCGCTCTTCCCGTTCACCCTGCCTTCCCCCTGGCCCTCCCAGCGCCAGTTCTAAGTCGCTGATGTTAGGAGGCCGCAGATGCAGCTCAACACTGCCCTTTTGTGGCCCTCACTCAGTATCCCAACCTTTTCTCCTTCAGACTTTTGGGACGCGTCAGATTGTGCTGGAGAAAGAGGAAACAGAGGAGCTGAAGCGGTTTGATGAGCCAGGTTTGATTCTCATGGGCTTTAAGCCCATGGTAATGCTGAAGAACCACCACTACCTGAGGCCCTCTCTGTTCCTGTACCCAGAGGAGTCCTTGGTCAACGGTGAGTGTGTCGATAGACCAAGGGAGAACAGACGCCTGTCCCTGGGTTTACTGGGCTGGGCTTCTTAAACGGGTGCTGCTTAGATACTTACAAGGGATGCAAATGGAGTTAAAAAGGAAAAGGAGAAAAAAGGAAAACCGGCAAGGAGATGCAGGCCACTGTGACATTTGTCTTTTAGGGAGCTCAACCTTGTTCAGCGCCCTGCTCACCAAGTGTGTGGAGAAGGAGGTCATAGCAGTGTGTAGATACACAGCCCGAAAGAATGTCTCCCCTTATTTTGTGGCTTTGGTGCCACAGGAAGAGGAGCTAGATGATCAGAACATTCAGGTGACTCCCGCAGGTATGTGGCAGAGATATCCAGGGGTCCATTAGAGGTCCTGACGCACCCCAGTCTCCAAGCATCAGTTAGGCCTGGGAAATGTGTTTTTAAGCTTTCTTAGGTAGACATGATGCCCCGCAAGGCAAAGCCACCAAGATGGTCATGTGGCGAGATAGCAGTCTTCATCCTGACATCTGCACATTTCTGTTGCACATGACAGGGCTTCTCTCCCGATCTTTTCTTTACTTTTCTTTTCTTTTTTTTTTTTTAAGAGTTATTTATTTATTTATTTATTTATTTATTTATTTATTTATTTAATGTATGTGAGTACACTGTTTTGGACGCACCAGAAGGGGGCATCAGATCCCATTACAGATGGTTGTGAGACACCATGTGGTTGCTGGGAATGGAACTCAGGACTGCTGGAAGAGCAGTCAGTGTTCTTAACCTCTGAGCCATCTCTCTAGGCCCGATATTTTCTTTACTGAAAGTGTCTAGTCACCCTTTATGCTTGGTTTTTGTCCCGTAATTGCCAAGGCTTTGTGGTATAGTGTAAACCGCTTGGGTATTTGAAGTCAGACTTGCTTTTGTCTCTTCTTAGCCCCTCCTTGCAGTCTCACTATGTAGCCCAGGCTGACCTTGGACTTGTGTTCTCCTGCCCAAGCCTCCTGAGTGCTGTGATTACACATGCGCCGACACACGGCGGTCACTCTGTCCCGTGCTGTATATGCACGAGCTCACTTTCTCATTTTGAACCCATCTCTGCCACAAGTTAGCCAGATAACTTGAGCACACAAGTTAAATTTCCATTCTCACTGGAAAGCCATCCTATATCTGAGATAATTAACTGTGCTGCTCATGCCTCGTACACAGTGTCCCCGATGGTGGTCCTCCAGGCCTGTCTAATGCAGTCCTCTCATGGGAATGCTTGCTTAGTATTAAACCCTTAACCTCTTGGCTCGAGCTCACCCTTTCATGCTGTGTGCTGTCCAGGCTGACTGCCTACACCCAGCAGCCTGCTCAAAGTCCTTGTCAACAGCAGACACCAGGGGCAGGCTAGGGAGCCGAAGGGAGAAGCTGGCCTGACTGCTCGCTCCTGTTCGCTCACCACCTTCAGCACTGTCATCCAGGGCCCCTCACCTGGCAGCAGCACTGGTTCCAGTGCCTGGGTTTTTCCTTCTAGAACCCTCAAGGAACTGGACTAGAGTGCACATAACTCCTTCCTCTTTAATGCATGCTGGAAATGAAATGGAAAAAGCTGGAGCTCAGAGGAAAGCCTGTGAAGCTGGAATTTAGCTCCCTCGGGTGATACTGTCCAGCTGGCTCTGGATTATCCAAGATGATGATGATGGTGGTGGTGGTGGTGGTGGTGGTGATGATGACGATGATAGAGTCTGGGACCAACTGCTGTTGCCTGTTTGTGGCTCCTTGTTGAAGCACCCCTTCTGTCAGGCTTCCCATGTATCCCTGGAGAGTTTGTTAGACTGACTTTCACACTTGGCCCCTGGTAAAGGAGAAATTGGATTTGTAACCCTCAGCTACAGCATCACAGCGTACAGAGGTGACAAACAGCTGTATCGTAAGTCAGATCTCAGAAGACCTGTCTCCCTGCTTCAGGCTTCCAGCTTGTCTTCCTCCCTTACGCCGATGACAAGCGGAAGGTGCCCTTTACGGAGAAGGTGATGGCCAACCCGGAACAGATAGACAAGATGAAGGCCATTGTTCAAAAGCTCCGCTTTACATACAGGTGAGTGCGGGCCACCCTCGGGCGGGCGCTCCGGAGCTGCCAACAGTGTTGGGCCCTGTCAGAAAGTCAGGTTAGACCCAGACTGAGAGGGCGGAGTTCTGTTCAGTTAGCCAGAAACGAGAAGTCATTACCTGTCACCAAGACCTTAAAAAGAATGTACGAGCAGAAGCTCTGCTTATCCTGCAGTCTCAGCCTGTGCTGGTAGAGGCCATGTGTGTACCTGTAACCCTAGCATTTTCAAATGCAGACCGGAGGACTGCACATTTAAGGCCAGCCTGGGCTTTCTTCAGAAAAGAAAGGCTCGTCGTTTAACAAGTTCAAAAAGAGTGGCACGTGCTTATTCTGTTTCTTGTTTGTTTTAGATGGGATCTTACTCTAACTCAGGCTAGCCTAGAACTCACTGTGTAGCCTAGGCTAGACTCAAATTTGCAGTACTCCATCTGCCTCAGTGTTCTGAATGCTGACATTACAGGTTTGTGTCACCATGCCCCTCTGCCTTTGTAAGATTTATTTATTTTGTGCGCGCGTGCGTACGTGTGTGTGTGTGTGTGTGTGTGTGTGTAGGGGTTACCATGCATGCGTATATGTGTACCACATCCATAACTACTGTTCAAGGAGACCAGAAGAGGAAGTTCCATCTTCTAGGACTGGAGTTAAGGCTGGCTTGAACTGCCACATAGGTTCTGGGAACTGAACCCAGGCCCTCTACAAGGGCAGCAAGTGCTCTTAATCGCTCTCTCTCCAGTCCTCAAGTCAGAGACGGGGTTTCTCTGTATAGCCCTGGCGGTCCTGGAACTCATTTTGTACACCAGGTGTCTTAGTTAGGGTTTTACTGCTGTGAACAGACACCATAACCAAGGCATGGTCTTATAAAGGACAACATTTATTTGGGCCTGGCTTACAGGGTCAGAGGTCCAGTCCATCATCATCAAGGCAGGAACATGGCAGCATCAGGCAGGCAAGGTTCTTCATCTTCATCTGAAGGCTGCTAGTGGAAGACTGACATCCAGGCAGCTAGGGTGAGTGTCTGAAGCCCACGCCCACAGTGACACACCTACTCCAACAGGGCCACATCTCTAATAGTGCCACTCCCTGGGCCAAGCACATACAAACCATTACATTCCACTCGCTGGCCCCCATAGGCTGTTCAAACATGAGTCTGTGGGGCCATACCTAAACATAGCATAATAAAAATACATTTAGTCCACCTTCCAGAGCCCCCATAGTCTATAGCAGTCTCAACAATGTTAACAGTCCAAAGTTCAAAGTCTCTTCTGAGATTCATCCAATCACTGAAATGTAATCCCCAAGGCAAAACAAGAAACCAGCTGGGCAGACTTCAAACATCTCCATGTGTGATGTCAAAGCCGTCTTCAGATCTCCACTCCCTTTTCATCTCTGTTGACCCCAACAACCTTCTTTGTCCTGAGCTGGTTCTGCTCCGTTAGCAGCTCTCCTCAGCAGATAGCCCACGGCTCTGACATCTCAGACATCTTGGGGTTTCCAAGGCAACTTCAGTGTTATAGCTTCTTGTTTCAATGTCTGGGATCCACAAATGATCTTCTGGGCTCCTCCAAAAGGCTGGTGTCCCTGAACCAGTGGTGTCCACGCCCACAGTGACACACTTATCGCAACAAGGACACACCTCCTGTAGCTGTCTTCAGACATAGTAGGCCCCATTACAGATGGTTGTGAGCCACCATGTGGTTGCTGGGAATTGAACTCTTCCTCTGGAAGAGCAGTCAGTGCTCTTAACCACTGAGCCACCTCTCCAGCTCCCTTGTTTTTGTTTTTGTTTTTTTTTTCTTTTTTTTTTCCGGAGCTGGGGACCGAACCCAGGGCCTTGCGCTTGCTAGGCAAGTGCTCTACCGTTGAGCTAAATCCCCAACCCCTTGTTTTTGTTTTTTAAAGACTATTTTATCACTCATTGTAGTGGTCCATGGCTATAGTTCAGTACTCTGAAAGTGGAGGCAGGAGCATTAGGAGTTGGAGGTCATCCTTGATTATATAGTGAGTTCAGGGCTTGGTGTGGATACATGGTATCTTTTCCAGGTGGGAGGACAGACGGAAGGAAGGAGGGATGGAGGGAGGAAAGACGGACGCTGACTCCTCAGCGTGCAGTCCTGGCTTGTGCTCACACTGGCCTACTGATGACTGGCTCTGGCCTGGATCTTGCTGTGTAGCTTAGGACGAACCTGAACTACTGATCTTGCCCTCACCTCCCCAGCGCTGGGACTCCACCCAGCAAGTGCCACCACGCCTGGAATTGAATCCAGGGCTCCGTGGCTGCTCGTCAGTCTCTGCTGAGCCTCGTCCTCACTGCTGGCTTTGATTTTTTGAGAGATCTGAGGTGATACCTCATTGTGGTTTCATTTATATTTCCCTAGGGATAGCTAAGGACAGTTGAACATCCCTTATGTCTTGGCCATTTGTATATCTTCTCAGGACCTGTGGCTCATTGAGATCGTGGCCTTTTGCTTTTATTCTAAGTTTCTGGGACACTGTCTTGCTATCCAGCCAATAACTGCTTGGGTGCTGGAGTTGGCAGCTTGCATCACCATGCTTGCGTTGTTAGTCTGTTTTAAATTCACTTTATAAATATTAAAGTCAGTTTTTTTTTTTTTTTTTTTTTTTTTGGTTCTTTTTTTTCGGAGCTGGGGACCGAACCCAGGGCCTTGCGCTTCCTAGGCAAGCGCTCTACCACTGAGCTAAATCTCCAACCCTTAAAGTCAGTTTTTAAAAAGCCAGTTTTTTTCTTTATTTTCTCACCAGGTTAGAGCCCTTTTCACAATTCCATCTTTTTCCCCCTTTTTTCCGGAGCTGAGGACCGAACCCGGGGCCTAGCAAGTGCTCTGCCACTGAGCTAAATCCCCAACCATACATTCTATTCTTGATATCTATGCTACTTCTAGTTCTGGGCAAATGATACCTTTCCTTGGGTGTGGCACACACCTGGAATCCCAGTGCTTGGAGAAGTAGAGGGAGGAGGACCAGGAATTCAAGGTCATCCATAGCTACATAATGTGAGTTTGAGGCCAGCTTGAATATCTGAATCCCTGTCTTAAAAAAAACCACAAAACGTCTTTCCCCTTCAGCTCCAACTTCCTGCTATACCCCTTTCCTTGAAAGTGTGAGCACCAAGAATCCATCATGCAGGGCTGGCATGCACCGTCTCAGCATATACAAGTTCTGGGTTTGATCTCAGATTCGTGTCTCACACAAACACACACCAACATTATGTCAGTTATTTCTGTTAATCTTTGGTGCTGGGTTGAGTGGGGTCCCCTGCATACTAGGCAAGTCCTCTCCACATAGCTGCACCTCAGCCCCAGCCATTTATCTTCGTAAGAAACTAAAAAGGGGCTAAGATGGCCCCAGAGTTTTGAGCATCTGCTGCTCCTGCAGAGAAGTAAACTTTGATTCCAAGCTCCTCTGTCAGGACACCTCTGACCTCTGCAGGTATGGTGCACAGAGACACACACAGATACACTTTAAAAAAAAAATTGGAAGAGCCCTGAAAGGTTGGTTTTGTGCCCACTTTACAGATCAAACAGGCTTAGAGGACAAGGCCCCCTTTTTAGTCTCCTCCAACTACGAAAGCAGTGGAGAGCAGGCTTCCATCTCCTAACTCATGCTGCTGTGTGCACAGAAGACACATTTGTCATTCTGTATCCTCTATTCTCAGCTCTACTCTAAGCTCTAAGACAGGACAGGTTTGCTCTGCAGCTACTGTTGCAGCATCCACTGATGAATTGAAAGTTGGAGGGCGGGGTTGCTATGAAGTTTTCTGCTATTTACGTATTTACTTGTGGTCTTTTTCTCTACTGACCCTGGCTGCTTTGTTTTCTTACTGGAAGCTCTATTGGTTTTGATGCTGTTCTTTCCAGGAGCGACAGTTTCGAGAACCCAGTGCTGCAGCAGCACTTCCGGAACCTGGAGGCCCTAGCTTTGGACATGATGGAGTCGGAGCAAGTGGTAGATCTGACACGTAAGAAACATGGACTGAGCCAGGGAGTCCTTTGGTTGTGTGTCAGTCCCGGGGATTGAACCCATGACCTTACACATGTGGGGAGCAGCTCGTCCTCTTCGGTGAGCTGCATCCTTAGCTGGAGGAACCACAGTAGAAGACAGCTTTGTTTTGCTGACGTTCTGACCTGTGATCTGTATGCCTTTCTCTAGCGTCTTCAGACCTCCTTGTCCAGACTGTCCCTGCCTGACAGGTTTTCTAGGTCACCTTACACTGCCTGGAACAGACTGAGCTAGCTCTGCAGTGACAGGAGGAGAGTGGCAGGCTCCCGAGACCTGACTCTGAACTAACTAGGCCACCCCGTGTCTATGTGTAGGTGCAAGTGAATGTTGGCTGACAGTGGCAGGCACCGGTGTCCTGTGTGCTGACTCAGCTGACATAATTCTGAAGCAGCAGCCACTGCCGTCCTTACTTGACAAAGGGAATGATTTCCCCAAGTCTTGGGTGCTGAGCGCTCAGTACCGCCCCAGACCACAGTGCTTGCTGCTTCCCTCTCAGGCCTGGCTCCTGGCCTTCTTACTAGAGCCTTTCTTGATGGTGGTGCTCTCGAATGTTTATGAGGACATGGGCTGTGACTGGGAAATGAGTAGTCACTGGGAGCAGACTGGACTTAATGGAGGTCTTTGTGACAGTCAAAAGGACCGGAACAATTAGTTTTGCCTGCTTAGCGTCCCAGTTGTCCACGGCCTCTTAATGCCAGACAAAATAGCTGTTGTTATAAGCGGGCGTGATTGTGGGGACTGTCAGGCTGGGTCTAGCAGAAGAGAATCCTCAGGTTCAGCAGCCTGTGAGGAAAGCCTGCCTCCATATCCTTGGTTACTTGAAGCATGCAGGCAGATGTGTGTGGGAAACACACAGGTATTACGCAGTTTAAATAAGCGACTGGCACTGGCCCGGACTTGGGAATCTATGGAGGTCCTTCACATAGGACGTGAGTATGGAGCATGGAGGATGTCTGAAGGGTTTTGTTGCATGTTTTAATGGTCCAGTCAGCTGCCTTGTATGCAGCCCTTCCCTCCCCCAGCCTGACTCAGTGCTCTCTCGTTCCACACAGAGCTGGAGTGGACAGGCCACTTGGATGGACATAACTCACTTGACTACTTTGTTGTTTTGATTTTCTAGTGCCCAAGGTTGAAGCCATAAAGAAAAGACTGGGCTCCCTGGCAGATGAGTTTAAAGAACTTGTCTACCCTCCAGGTTATAATCCTGAGGGAAAAATTGCCAAGAGAAAAGCAGGTGAGTGCTGGGTGTGGATAGATGCACAGATGCTCCCTTTAAAGCTGCCCATGGTCTTCATGGTCTGACCACGGTGATTTATCCCCTTTCTTTTCTCATCTGGTGAGTGCACTGGGTGGGGGTGGGGTGTCAAAGTCAGGAGCTCACCCTTGCAAGTAAGCAGTGTTGTCCCTGAGCCACATCCAGGTCTTCTGGGAAATTTGTATATATGGCACACCGTGGCTCAGTGCACATCTCAGCACAAATGGGTGCTTCTGTTGTTTCCTTGTGTGGGGGAGGGAGGGAGTACGGGCACGTGTATGTGTGGCACGTGTGTGGAGCTTGAGCACAACTGTGGAACCAGTTCTCTTCTCCCACCTTTATGTGGTTTCTATGGCAAATACTTGGATCTGATGAGCCCTTCACCAGACCTCTCTACCTTATAAAAGTTTCTTTTAGATTTATCTTATTTTATGGGTGTTTTGCCTGCAGAGGTTGGGAAGGGGGGTATCGGATCTCTCGGAACTGGAGTCCCAGGTGGTCATGAGCTACCATGTAACTCTGGGAACCTCATTTTGCAAGAATACAAAATGATCTGAACCATTAAGCCATCTCCAATCTCTGCCTCATCTTTAGATATTAGGCTACCGAGATGGCTCAGTGGGTAAGACATTTGCGCTGTGCAAGTCTAGTAACCTGAGTTGCCTTCCTGGGACCCAAACAAAGGTGGGAGGAGCACTGATTCCACAAAGTTCTCCTATGTCCATACACCCATACACACAATAAAAATGTTTTCAAAGGTCAGTGGCTAGGTATTCTGCTTGCCTATTTAATAAGACCTCCTTTTAGAGGATATTCTACAGTGAACATAAACACTCGTCTGAGCAGATCAATAGGGCAATTCTTAGCAGTGTAATTCCAGGCAGTATCTTAGTACGTCAGAGTACTTTCTGGGCAAGTGTAAGGACCAGAGTTCAGATCCCAGCCTCCATGTAAAAATCCAAGTGTCTTTGCTAGCATATAGTACCAGTATTGAAGCAGATAGGGGTAGGTTCAATGAGATGACCCTACATTCAAGGGAGTAAGGTGGAGAGACATAGATGAGGACTCCTAACATTCTCCTCTGGCTTCTACAAAGACATGCACCTATCCACACTTGGGTCCCCCAGAAGAGTAGCCTGTGCTTGTCACCATGAGCCATCTCTCCAGCCCCTGTTTATCTAAATTTCTACAAAGAAAGTGACAGGGAGTATGTACCTTGCTTTGATGTGTATGCAGTTCTTTAGTTGGGAGTAGTTCCTGTAGGCTTTCTCCCATCTGTTCTGTTTTGACACTGACCATTTGTTATAGGACAGCCCTTATTACTGGTAGACCCCAAGCTTCCTTTACTATGAGGCTCACACTGGTAGGATTCTGGATTGGTCGTCTTTTGGCTAAGTAAGCCTATTTAAGCCTTGTTACCTAGTAAATTTACTGTGAAGAAAGGAGAGGTCAGACTGGGACCATCCTGCTTGTTCCACTTTGCATCAGAACCAACTGTCATCATGTCCTGGAAGTTGCTGTCAGAACCTGTCAGACTTGGTGGTGTAACAGAGCATTGGTCACTTGCCCTGCCTGTTTGTATTGCCTGGTGCCTCAGAACTTACACGATGTTTCTAAATGTTTTTCCCCCTCACCCTTTGGATGTGCTGGTACTTAAAATGGGGCCTTTAGCATGCTAGGCCAGCACTGCTGTACTTCTATAGCCCCTGTACATTTTGGGTGAGTTAGAAAACTGACAAGCTTACATAGAATGAGCAGCTGCTTTAGAAACAGATGACAAATGGTCGCCTGCAACACATCACAGGAGGGCAGTGTCATGTCACTGGGATGTCACTGGAAGCATTTCCAGGTCATTCCTGCCTGCGTCTTTTCTCTAGACAATGAAGGTTCTGCAAGTAAAAAGCCCAAGGTAGAGTTATCAGAAGAGGAGCTGAAGGACCTTTTTGCCAAGGGCACACTGGGCAAGCTCACTGTGCCTGCACTGAGGGACATCTGCAAGGCCTATGGGCTAAAGAGTGGACCGAAGAAGCAGGAACTACTCGAGGCTCTCAGCAGACACTTGGAGAAGAACTGACTAATGATCACACGCCCAGCCACCTTCCACACTGCAGTCAGGCCAAGCTAGGTGTTAGCTACAGAGAGCCACCTAACAGAAAATGCAAGACCTTCACCATGGAGTGCTGCCCTCCCACCTCACTGTGCCTTACTCTGTGAATAAAGAGCTCTAACTTTATATTGTGTACTATTTAGTATGAATGGGTAAATAGTTGCTTCGATCCAGGTTATGGTAATGGTTGGCTCTTGGCTTAATTTTATCCCCCACGGAAGTACATACAGGTCATCACAGTGGAAATAAAACATCTTAGTGGAGGCAGGGAAAGAGCATGACACTCACAGACAACGTTGTACGGGTAATTCTGGAGTGACAATCCTTAACAAGATTGTATTCCCATGTCTACCCACCTGTTTTGTTTTTATGAATGATGCTAGGGCTGGAAAGAGGGCAGCTCAGCAGTTAAGAGCAGTTGCTCTTGCAGAGGACCCAGTTTTGTTTCCCAGCACCCACATGGTGGTTCACAACCATCTTGTCACTCCACTTTTAGAGAATCCAGTATCTTCTGACCTCCATGGCACTTAAGCATGCACATGGTGGACATATATGTTTAAGCAGGCAAAATACAAAAGCCGCCAAAATTCCTTTCAGATTCTGATTAACCAAAGACCTTATGAAGACAAAACTACCTGAACTACTCCCACCCACAAACGTCCAACTTCTTGGGGTGATTGGTTTGGTAGGTATGCAGGTTCTTAACAGAACAGACGGGTCTCAGATGACCGTCGTATGCTTCCTGCTGGACCAGGAAAAAGATGAACAGAATTTGTTCTAGTGTCTACTATGGTAGTTATATGGACACTGGAAGATTTCTCAAGCTAAAGCTTTAAGTTTGTGTGATGCAGGGGTAAAGTGCAAGAAGTGGTTGGTTATAGAGGTCCTGAGTTCAATCCCAGTAACCATACAGTGGTGGCTCACAACCATTTGGTGTGTCTAAAGGCAGCTACAGTGTGCTCATATACATAAAGATAAGTCTTTAAAAAAAAAAAAAGGCAAGAGAGGTGGAAGTTACTGTGTCTGACTGCCAACAGTGGTTTTCAAAGTTGGTGATTATGTTCCCTGGGCAACTTTGGTTAATGTAGAATCATCCTGGTTGGGAGTGGAGATGGGATGCTACTGCCATCTAGTGTGCAGAGGCCAGTGATGTCACCAAGTACACTATCCTTACACTAACAGGGCGGTCTGTGTGAATTAACCAATTTGTCTGGAATTAGCCAATTGTTGGTTGTGTTAGGAACTCCTAGAGTGGTAACCCTCCAACGGCAGTCTACATAAGAGAATTTTAAACTACCAAGTCACTGATAAGTGACAGCTTCACAAGGCCTCTTAGTCTAGAGCTCAGTGGGAGGAGAAGAGTTAAATTGGGGAGAGAGCTCAGTGGTAGAAGCTAGCTCTTGCAGGGGGACCAAATGAAACAACAGCTAGGCTGGGGATAGTAAAGAGTCCTGGCTTGATACCCAACACAAACACATCAAAGCACAATAGTGGTTTTTCTTAGAGGAGGGCAGGGGATCTCTTGAGAGTTCAGGCCAACCTGGTGTATATACCCAGATTGTTAAAATTTCCCCCATCCCATGTTACCTAGAAATGCTAAGCATTTATTTAAAATATGAGCTGATAAGACTGAAAACCAGGCACAGCTGCCACACTTCATTTAAAACGAAATATCAACATATTTATTAGGCTGCTCGACAGTGAACATGTAATCACTTTCTTCATGGAGGGAGAATACACCCGACCTTGTTGTGGGAGGAGGAGGATGAGGGCTCCACAAGAACTCCCCATTTACCAAGGAGAGGCTGTTTCCTGCTAGCACTGTCTCTGCTGTACGCTCCAGCCAAACAGCCATGATTTCCCCAGAATCCCTTTGAGCTGTTATTGCCTCAGATATGGGAGAATATAAGGTTACACACGTCAAAAACACATAGGACATTAATAAATGGCACCTGGACAATAGGCCTAACATTATCAAATTTTTTTCAAATGATAAGGGGTGGGAGGGACTGCTACCCAAAGAAAGTTCCTCAGTCACAGTAGCATTTAGAGAGATCTTACATCAAAAGCACAAGGGACCAGTAAATATCTACTATCCCTGGCGTAAGTTTCTCCTGGTTCTTCTTGTTGCTAAATGGTGACGTTCTGCCTTTCACCTGTCTTAGCTATCATTTCAATTAAAAAGGGAAACTAAAAAATGGTAGAAGAGGACGAGGAGATGGTGAAAAACAACCCTGTTCAGACAAAGATAAAAATACAAAATCAGATGTAGCACAATATAATAGAAACTGGCTGAAAACAGTACACGCTAACAGACATGATACACAAACTCAGGGAGGGAGGAGATAGGAGAGGGCAGAGGCCACGGCCTACACCAGGAGCCGCTCAATAGACTGCTGAATGGATTGGATCTGCTGCTTTAGTTGAGAGCCTTCTTTGATGGTTACAGAACAGGCGATGACCGGCCTGGAGACTCCACAGGCCCGTCCTAAAGCCTGCTTGGAGCGTACAAATACATAGGGGACATTCTTGTCTTCACACAGCAGAGGGAGGTGCAGGATGATCTCCAAGGGCTCAGCGTCTGCTGCCATCACAATGAACTCAGAGATGCCTCTGTTGAGGGTTTTGGTGGCTGTGGAGATAGGACATGTAGCCAATAGTTGACATGGGGTTTGGTGAGAGCAGCCACAACAAAGCAAGGAAAATGTAACAGGTGCACTGAAACAGGCAAGCGCTTAGGAAAGCCAGGTGGGTGTGACATGCGTTTAACCCTAACAGTGAGGCCAACACTAGACAGTGAATTCCAGGACAGCCAAAGCCACATACTGAGACTCTGTCTCGAAAACAGAAAGCTTAAGAACAGCAAGTTTCTGCTTGGAGCGGCCCTGATAGACAATATGGCACCCAACACTGACCTATTACTCAACCCTCAATGTCTCTCCTAAACCCCCATCTGGTCACTTCTTTTAATACCACACTTCTCCAAATCACCACCATCTCTTACCCGCTCAGCCCTAACAGCTTCTCCCTTAGGACCTATCAGCACAAGGTGATCCTTCTGTAGCTTTAACCTGTCACCAGGGCCTCAGTTCTCTGTTCACGTCACTTCCTCAGAAGACTCAATCCAAAAAGATCCCGGACACCTCCATTCTCCTTGACAGACTGACTACTAGACACACAACCCACACCTTCCTGCACTGCAATATGAACCCCAAGAATGGAGGAGCCATGGAAGGGCTTCGCTCTGTCTTCTGCCGACTACAAAGGTAAACATCTCCATTTTTCATCGTTCCCTAAAATCTCAAAAATGGTAAACATGGTATTTAATTAATTAGTATCTTCAAAACAAAAATAGCTCCTTCCACAGAAAACTACTCGCTTTTATCTTCTCTGGGTTTCTTCACTGAAAAATTGTTCATTCAACAAACAAAACCACAGCCAAGCATCTGTACACATCTGTAATGCCAGCATTTCAGAGACGGAGGACCAGGCTACTCAGTAAATGTGTGAGGTCAGCTTGTCACAAACCTTTCCCAAAACAAACAAAAGCACAAAACTCCTCAGCCTGCTCCCACTCTGCAACTCATCCTCTCTCCACACACACAAAAGCAGGAGATATATCTGAGAACCACTGAAATTCATGGATCCCACAATGTCAGAGACTGAAAGCATTAAAATGCCTTTCTTTTGAAAAGCAGCACAACTTAAACTCAATGCCAAACCGCCTTTCATTGGTCAGTAGAAAACTTCTGGGATGCACAGGCACCTTAGCACTGAGGTTTGAAGTAGGAGGAACGCTTGGTTGGGAGTTTGAGGCTACCCTGGGAATACAGCAAGACCCATCTCCACAAACTAAAACAGAAGAAAGTGGAAGAAATAGTCCCAAATCCAGTCCAAACCAGATACTCAGGAGACCCGCTGAAAACGGGAACCTTCAGCACCCCACCATCACCCAGTGGTTGTCTCACCTTCATTGGCTCCTTTCCGAAGCTGCTTGTAGTTACACGACTGCTGAACAAGGTCCAGCAGCTTCTTGGTGAGGTGGGCATCTGCGAGGGGATAGGCCTTTGGGTTCACATCAGCCTCCGTCTACAGAGAAACAAAAGAGTCAAACTGGACCAGAAGCTGTTTCAGATAAATTAAAAAATAGTTATCAACAACTAAGACAATGGACAGTTTGGTCACACACCTGTGACCGACACATATGTGCATGCTGGAGACCCAGGGAGACCTCTAGACAGGTAGTGATGACACACAACTTTAATCCCAATGCTTGGAAAGCAGATCTGTTGAGTTCAAGGCCAGCCTGGAGTCTATAGAGTGAATTCCAGGACAGCCAAGACTACACAAAGAACCCTGTGTCAAGGAAACTAACACCCAAAACATCAGGCCCTAGCAATGCAACAAAGAAACCAACTAAGACAGAAATGCCCCCTTCTGGACTCAAAGGGCAAAAGTGATCATATATGGACTCCTACCATCTAGTTTTATCTTAGCAAACTGATAATCAATAAGCCCATGGAAGCAACCATGTCTACCACCAAACTGACCAGGTTCCTTGTCACAGCGGACCAGTTTACAGTATCACACTCAAAAGTTAATTTGAATTAATTTTATCTGTGTGAATTAATATACAACCACATGATTATTTAAAATATCCTTTAATTTTATCTAAGTATGCACGCGTGTGAGTGTGTGTATGACTCAGTGGGCAGCGGTGATGCATGCCTGTAATCCAAGCACTCAGGAGGCAGAGGCAGGAAGGTTTCTAAGTTTGAGGTCACTGTTTTACAGGCTGAGTTCTAGGACAACCAGGACTACACAAGACTGTTTCAAAAAAAAAAAAATATCTAAAAAGCAAACAAAGGGTGTGCGTATGTTCAGGCTCTGAGATTAACTTCTAAGGAAAGGGACGTGCATCCCACCAAGTTTTCTTATCTATTACTAGCAGCTACTGAGTTTAACATTTGTTATAGAAATTGACAAAGTCTTACAAAAACCACTGGTGGAGCGCAGTGGTACACTAGTGTAGTCCTGGCACTGGGGAGGAGGTCTATACAAATGTTAGGCCAGCCAGGGACACAGTGAACCTGGCTTAAAATACCCCAAAAAGAAAACTACCAAATTATACTGGAAATAAAAGCACTTTACAGCACGAAGAAATGGAACGTCTAAACTCTGTATTTTTATTTATATATTAACATACTGGGTTCAAATCTTCACTCTGTGTCTTCTAGTCTCACCTGTTTCTTTTCTTTAAATTTATTACCGGTTTGCACTATTATCCCGTCTACTGGCTTGAATTTATTTACTTCTTTATTCTTTTTCTCCCACTAAAGAAATTTGCTAGATTGCCCAGGCTGGCTCTGAATTCCTGTGCTCAATCAAATCATTACTCTCAAGTAATCAAAACTGCAAATACATGCCTAGCTTTGCCCTCGAAGGCCTCAAATGTTAGAAAACAATTCAACAGACTATTTAATTTTGTAAATTTTTTCTGTGATGTCAGAAATTGAATTCATGGCCTTGATCGTGCTAGACAAGCACTGACCTCTATGTTCATCAGCCCACACTCTTTGGAGACAAGGCTGGCTATAATGCCCAGGATAGCAACTTAAATTCCTAGCCACATCAATTTGGTCTCCTTGTTTACCTGACAGTGAAACACACAAGATCTTATTTGGCAAATACAGCCACACATAACCTGAAATTGACATAAAATCCCAACAGAGCTGAAAAAGGCCAGTGACACTAGCAGCCTGAAGCACACCACCTTATTAATGTTGTAAACTCGTCAACTGTGCTAGGGCTGCAGTCAGTGCTGCCTAACAGTGTGCACTTGCTGATGTTCCTGCTGATATTTATTATAACACACCTTCTAGTTTTGTGTATTACACAAACGTTGCGGCAGACAGTACATTAGCTATGGCAACAGCCTCCTGCTCTAATCACGAGGCTCCAAGAATGACCGAGCAGCCTTGGTGCAGTGGCACACTCCTGTAATCCCAGCATTGTGGAGGCCGAGGCAGGGAGATCTCATGTCCAAAGACAGAACTTGCCCGTCCTTGAGGGATGCCTGTTTGTACTCCCGAGTATTACAAGCAACTCCTTGTCCCCATTTCCCAGCCCACACAAACTTCTGCAGAGTTCACCAAGAGCACCGGACTTCAAAACTTTTCACTGATTTGACATTAGCTTAGAGGCTCTCTCACCGGGCTCAGCAAAACTAGTTACAACAGGAAATTCCATCCGGAACCCACTACAAGATTAGAAAATGGAGACGCTCCAGCATTATCATCCCACGTGGTGCTACCAGGACCTCCGATTTCTGAAGCCTCAGTTTCAGGGTGGGAGACTTTCCTGGGATCACTTCACATTCCATTTGACCCCGAAATTTAAAAAAAAAAAAAAAAAAAAAAAAGAAGGGAAAAAAAATCCCTCATCGCGAGGGCGTGAGTGGTGCGCCTTTAATCCCAACACTCGAAAGGCAGACAGAGCTTTGCGAGTTCAAGGCCAGCTTGGTCTACAGAGTTCCAGGCCAATCAGGGATACCTATTGAGTCGTAAAAACAAAAGTATCCCTAAACTTCCTAATCCTTAATATTTCCCGGCAGACACTGGATCCTGAATTCCCTAACCTTGATAGCTCCCGGCAGACACTGGCTGCAAACCCCACGGAGATACTCTTCCTCAACCCCGGGAGTGGGAAAGAGGTGACTCGCATCCCGTGATTTCACCTCATCGTCCAATGATTAAAGAAAAAGTAAAGAGAAAAAGAAAAGAAAGGCGAAAGGAATGGATTTTCCATACACTTCCACCTGCCCACGTGGAGCGGTCATCTCAGACGCTGCACCATGCCTCTCCTCACTACCCCAACTTTGGCCACGCCCACTGCTTCAAAGCGGACCAGGCCTCACCGACCCGGGCCCTCCCGCTACCAGGGTTCTCGACTCTGCCGCCCCTGGAACGACCCCGCGGCCGCCCGAGTTCTAACCCCGGGCCCGGAGGTCGGCCATCGCGGGACGGGCGACATGTCGCACACGCTACGCCTCCCACAAGACGGAGCGAACAGGGCTCGCATCCCGCGCTCCCCGCGCTTGCGGCCCGACGCACTCACTCACCATGGCTTCGGTGCGCAGGCCTCACCGAGACTTCACAACAGCCCACCTCAGACAGACAGAAACGTCGCGCAGAAAAAGCAGCGGAAACCACTCCAGGAGTGGCGGGAGCGGAAGTGACGTCACGTAGAGCGCGCGGTGACGTCGCCCCGCCTCCTTCCCAGAGGGCGCAAGCGTTGACGTCATCTTTGTGTGAGGGACATGGGTTTTGCTCGTTTTATTAGCGTCCTAGTTAGGATGGGCCAAAATTGTGAATTAACCACTCGGGAAGTGGCACACTAGTACAGCGGGTATATATAAGGGTCGCCATTTCATAACCAGGCATTCTTTTGAGCACATCGTGTACCCTTTTCAAAACCGTTCTTTCAGGCCTGGCTAGTGGCCTGCCTGTCATTCCAGCACTTGGGGTCAGGAGAATCAGTTCATCCTCAGCTTTGGTTACAGCTTCGAGGCCAGCCTTGGGTTACATGGGACTTTGTCTTCTGCCTCCAGAAAACAAAATAAAAAATTCACCCGATGACACAATGTTAAGACAAACTACAAGTGAAAAATTCGTTTATCTTGAGATATCCCTCATCAATATTTCTGGTGGGGTGTGGAGTTAGAATTCACTCAGGTGATTCCCACAATTGGCTGAAATTCGGCAGTGGTTCTCAACCTCTCTGGGTTCTGATTCTCTTGGGAAGTGTGTGTCAAAAGATCCTTTCTCAGGGGTTGCCTAAGACACAGAAGACACAATTGATAACAGCAGCAAAATTATAGTTATGAAGTAGCAACGAAAATAACTTTATGGTTGGGGAGGTCACCACAACATGAAGAATTGTATTAAAGAGCTACAGGAATAGGATAAGAACCGCTGAAATAGGGGGGTAATTAGTGAATGACAGGGAGGTTGTCTTTGGAGTAATCATATATGACACCTGCTTCCTTCTGCTCAGTGTCTTGCCCCTTCCTTAGTTGTACCAAAACTTCATTATGATAGGATAAACTCAGATCTAGTACACTCTACCACAAGGTCTTCCATGATCCTCATGGCTTCTCAGTCTTTTCCAACATGATGCCAAACACAACACCTGGGGGCCATTTGGATTAAGCCCAGACCTCACCATGAAAGCCAATTTCAGCTCATCGTGCTGAAGATGTAGAAGCTGAGGACTGGGAGGATCTTTAGGAGTCTTACAAAATAGTTCCTCATTTTTACAGCTAGAGAAGAAAGTCTAAAATCATATTGTAATCTACCCTCTTAGTCATATTTTTATATGACTTAGTCTAGAGAAGAAAGAACCACTGTTTTAGCTGTTGACATGGGTTATTTTCCCCAGATGTCGTTACCTGAGCAGTATCGGGGGTCAGGCAACCACAGGGAGTCAAACTGCCTAGAGGAGGAAACATTTCTAGAGGCTGGAGAGACGGCTCCCTGATTGATCGCACTGGCTGTTCTATAGGATATGGATTCAATTCCCATCACCCACACGGCAACTAACAACTGTTGTGACTCCAGTTCCTGAGAGACCCAACTCCCTCTTCTAGCATCCGCGGGCACTGTGACACACCGACTTGCATGCAGGCAAACACACACACACACACACACACACACACACACACACACACACACACACGAGACAATTTTTACTTTTTTTTTTTTTTTTTTTTTGGTTCTTTTTTTTCGGAGCTGGGGACCGAACCCAGGGCCTTGCGCTTCCTAGGTAAGCGTTCTACCACTGAGCTAAATCCCCAGCCCCATTTACTTTATTTTTTAAAGAGTGAATACCTAGTGAGGCAGCGGTAGCCCATGCCTTTAATCCCAGCACTTGGGAGGCAGAGGCAGGTGGATCGCTGCGAGTCTGAGGCCAACCTGCTGACATAGTCTGGAAACCAGTTTATTTTAGAAATGTGTCCTACATACTTGTCATGACTTACTGGTTTCTCATCCACCGGCGTTCTGCCCCCTGCCCATCCTTTTGCTTTACTGAGTCCATGCCAATTTATTCATCATTTCTGTCCATCGCTCTCTTGTTAGGCATGTGCTGTGGTTTGAATGCGTCTTATATCCCTGAAGTCATACAAAAATTTGACTCATAAAATCACTTGATAATATCAAGAGCCAGCATGTTACACCTGCAATTCCAGAGCTCCCGAGGTGGAAGCAGGAGGTTCAGAAGTTCAAGGTCATCCTCGTTACCTAATGAATTTAAGGTCAGCCCGGGCTACATGAGACCTTGCCTCAGAAAAACAAAACAAAAAATATGACTAAGAGGGTAGGTTACAATATGATTTTAGGGTTTAAAGGTGGTGTCTTTGGGAAGTGACTGAGATCCAGCAAAACATTTAGATCAGAGTAGAGCCCTCATGATTGGATCCTGGTGGGTTTAATTTATCCATTTCGCCTTTTTTGTTGTTGTTGTTGTTCGATTTTGAGACAGAGTCTCACTATGTAGTCTTGGCTGGCTTGGAACTCACTAGATGCCTAGAAGTCCTATGTAGATCAGGCTGACTTGAACTCATGGAGATCTACCTGCCTCTGCCTCCTGAGTGCTGGGATTAATCGTGTGTGTTGGTATGTGGTACTGGGGACTGAACCCAGGTCCTGGTTAAGAGCAGCAGGTACTCTTAAATGCTGAGCCCTCTCTCCACACCCTAGGGTTTTATTTTCCTGTTTTTGAGACCAGATCTCATTCTAGAAAATACTGGCCTAGAACTCACTTTGTAGCCCAGGCTGGCCTCAGATTTACAGTAATTTTTCCTTGGCCTGCCAAGTGGTGGGATTATGAGCATAAACCTCTGTGGGCACATTCTCATGGATGTATAAAGTGAGAAGACATTTGTACACATGTACTTTCACTGTCTCTTGCTATATGAAGCTCTGTGCCACCTTGACACTCTGCCGACCAGAAGGCTAGCACGATGAGCCAAAATAAACTCTTTTCCAAAGAAGCCTGTCTTGGATATTTTTTAAAAAATTATTATTATTACAGAAATAATACAAAGTGATTTATTCTGTTTAACTCATTTCTGTTTAGTAGCTGTCTTAGGGCTTTACTGCTCTGAACAGACACCATGACCAAGGCAACTCATGAAGGACAGCATTTAATTGGGGCTGACTTATAGGTTGGGAGGTTGAGTCTATCCTCATATAGGTGGGAATGTGAGGACAAATATTTTGGGTTCAGACTCGATCTTAGAGAACCTGACCCCCCTACAAGACCTGGTTCTATCACCTGTAATCATGAACTCGGGTTGACTACGGACATGCTGAGTGGCTGGTGGGTCCCTGTGTGTTATCATGTAAATAGGGCCAAGGCAGTAAAAATGCAGACTTGAATTAGGGTTAAGGCAAATTCTAGAATTGTAAGCAGTACTAGAATAGTGAATGCCACTGTGGAAGTTGGTGGGCTGATGCTTATTAATAACTTAGTTAATACTAAGGTGGCACTGAGTAGGCGTATGAATAGGTGTCCTGCAGTGATGCTAGCTGTGTCAGGAACCGTTAGCACTATTGGCTGAATAAATAGGCTGATGGTTTCTGTGATAACAAGCAAAAGGAATTAATGAGCTAGAGCTCCTTGGGGGAGGAGGAGGGCTAAAGAGTTTGTGCTGGAATCCTGAGATCACAGCTCTGGCTCATAATGAAATTGCTGTGCCTAGATTTTAGAACGTGAGGAGGGAGGTTCAGGTGGTTTGTCGACGCAGTAAATATAGTAAGGGAGACGACGATTAGAGATCATACTTGTCCTTTGGATATTTGAATTAGTATTTATTTTATGATAAGTTTAATTAGTCATTGTTGAAATGAGTATAAGTGGTTATTAATTAAACATTTTGAGGAAGGAAATAGAATTGAGGGAAACACGATAATGATTGGTAATATTATTGTAGGGGAATGAAAGAGGCAGAGATTTTTGCTCATTTTCATCCTCAAGGATTTTCAGTTTTTAATGATTTTAAGGTTTTTGAAAGAGGGATGTAGGGGAAACTTGTAAGGAGAATCTCAATCGGAATAAAGTAATGTAGTTGCTGAGGATAGGATGGTAATAAGTCCTGTGAATGGATCTCGTTGTGGCATTTCATTATTACGCTCTAACTTTAACCTAAAAGGTTAATACTCTAAGCTTTGAAGTGAGTTTAGATTATAGAAATAGACCAATTTTCAAACTGTTTTAGAGGCACTATTTCAAGTACAGTTGGTTTGAAGCTGTGATTAGATCTGTGATTAGATTTCTGAGCAATGTCCCTAGAGTACACTTGGGAGATGTTACCGTGGCTTGGTTTAGGCGTCCTGGAATTGCGTCATTTTAAAGTCCTAGTGAGGGAACAGCTCATGAGTGAAGAACATCCTCAGACCAGATATCTTGTATCTCTGTAATACAATCCAGCTATCCACTGCTAACAGGAGAAGTCCACCTGGTGCTAAGTCATTTACTGGGATTATATATGAATATATAGGTCTCCGTAATCAGTATATTTGTAGTTCCAATATCATTTTGATGTTCTGTAGTTTTTACTGTTAGTTTGGGGCTTTTTTTTTTTTCTTTTCTTTTTTTTTTCGGAGCTGGGGACAGAACCCAGGGCCTTGCGCTTGCTAGGCAAGCACTCTACCACTGAGCTAAATCCCCTCTGAAAAAAAGAAAAAAGAAAAAAAAAAAAGAATAAGAATTACAGCTGGTAGAGTTGTTCAGATCGTTTCAATTTCTTGGGCATCCACTGTACTTGTATGAGTACTTCAGTCGTTAGTATAAGCACGATGATATGAAGTACTAAGGAGCTAATAAGGAACACAATTATTAGTGTATGATCATGGAAACTTATAAGTTCTTCTATAATGGATGATGTAACATCTCGTAAGCCTAGTGGAAGGGAGAAGCCATATAGGATCTATAGATGTCAATCTATACTTTCTCCTTTAGAGGCAAAGCCTTCTCAACATATAACATTATGAGGACAGCTATAAGGGGAGTGCGGGGCAGTGGCTGAGGCGGAAAAGCCACCCTGGCCCTTTTGAATCCCTGTCTTTTGGGGTCATGGCTGGTCTCAAGGAGAAGCTTGTTTCACTAGGGTTCTTTGGTAACACCAACCAAAAGAGAACTCAGAGCCTGTGAGAGCTCACCCAGGAGCTAGTTCGAGAACAGAACAGTACAGACTTCTTTGTACTGTCAATGTTCTCCAGACAAAGAGCACTAAGAACATACCTCTAATGCTGCTGTTTATTCCAGCAAGAGAACAGCAAAATCCACAGGGAACTATAGCCCACGCCTTTAATGCCAGCACTTGGGAGACAGAGGCAGGTGGATCTCTGTTTGGGACTAGAAGTGAGTTCCAGGCTAGCCAGTGCTATATAAAAGCGATGGTATTAGGAAGGGTTTGCTACAAGATGCAGGTTTGTGTTTTAGACTTTTGGGGACAGTTGAAAGAAATTAGGGTTGCCGTGGCTTATTTGCTCCCACGAACATGGATTTTCCTATGATTGGGCAGTTCCATCACTCCACCGTTCATGACAGGCAGGACACTTAATCTCGTCATTCCAGAAGTAGTAAGGGGCTGGAGAGATGGCTCAGCAGGTAAGAGTACTGTCTGCTCTTCCAGAGGTCCTGAGTTCAATTCCCAGCACCCACATGGTGGCTCACAATCATCTGTAATGAGACCTGGTGCCCTCGTCTGGTGTGTCTGAGTCACATACACTAAATAAATAAATAAATCTTAAGGGGAAAAAAAAAAGACAGGAAGGTTTGCACAGATGACCAGCCTGGTTTTGCTTTGTCTTCCTCTTCCTGAGTTCTCTTTTCTCAGAGTCAAACAACTTTTTCTCTTGACTGTTCTGATGCCATCGTCCTTATTGTTGTCTAGACAGGACTCCTTAGAGATGGTCTGTCTCTGCTCCAAATTTAAAACAAACAAACAAACACGCCCACAAAGCAGAGCAGAAGGGCTTACTGTAGTCTTTAAATTTACTCTAGAAATGAACTTTGCTTTAGTAAGGTCTGGTAGCTCGTGCCTGTAACCTCAGCACTGAAACGAGACAGAGAAACCAGGCGGTGGCGGCAGCCACACACGCCTTTAATCCCAGCACGCCCGAGGCACAGGCAGGTGGATCTTGGTGGATCTTCACGAGTTTGATGACAGCCTGGTCTGCAGAATGAGTTCCAGGAGAGCCAAGGGCTACACAGAGAAACTGTTTTCGAACACCAAAAACCAAAAATTAAACCAGAAAGAAAGTAAGACAAAAAAACCAAACAAACCCAAGCCAGCAGGATTGTTGAGTCAGCCTGGGCTATATAATGATTCCCCCAGAAACCTCAGAAAAACGGAAGTAGGGAGGGGAGAGGAGAGTGATTTGCAGAGAAGTTTTTCCAGAACCTCATGTTGATGTGACGGAGCCTGGCCTACGTAATTTTGCTCCCATCGTCCTCTTACTACCTTATCAGATAGGAAGTGGTGGTGCGTTCCTTTTATTCTAGAGGGAGTTCTAGAATATTATGAGTTCAAGGCCATCGTGATTTATATTGCTGTAAATTTTAAAAATACCCTCATATCCTCTCTAGCCGGCATCGTCGAGCCACATGGAATCAGCGGCGGCCTGTTCTAGGGCACCATGCCACGCTACCCCCAACTATTCTCTGTCCCCCCCCCCCCCCCCCCGGCGGTCTCTCTGCCCCTGATGCTAGCGGCCTGCGGTGGCTGCCCTCTCCTAACTGGCTCTCTGCCTCAAACTTTGCTCACACTCCCAGCAACCTGGTAAAATCAGGACTCCGGAGGTTCTAGCAGCGGCTGGTCCCCCGCGGCTCTGTGACCTGCTCTGGTCCCAGGGCAGTTGTCTTCTCGCAGCTCTCTGCTGCTGACTCTGCCCACGATCCCAGCAACCGCCCCGAATGGCTATAGTATCAACTCCCAGCAACCCGTTAAGATCAAAACACCAGATGTTTATAATTTAACAATCAGATTTATACAAAACGCCCGCACAATAAACTCAGAGCCCATTGATAATGATATAAACCGCCCACCTAAATAAGATGAATTGACCTATAAAAACTTATCCCTTAAGAAATATTCATAACTACCTGTGACCATTTAAGACCACGTGGATCTGGGTCGTCCTTCTCTGCCTCCATCTTGGTTCCCCTCTCCCCCTCCCCTCCCCTCCCCTCCCCTCCCCTCCCCTCCCCTCCCCTCCCCTCCCCTCCCCTCCCCTCCCCTTTTCCCTCCCCCCTCCCCTTTTCCCTCCCCCACTCTGCCTTACAAAAAACGTTGTCCCGGCCTTACTTTTTTTTTTTTTTTTTTTCCCCCGGAGCTGGGGACCGAACCCAGGGCCTTGCACTTCCTAGGCAAGCGCTCTACCACTGAGCTAAATCCCCAGCCCCCGGCCTTACTTTTTACTGTCCAATTACGGGTCTCACCTTAACTTGTGCCAGCCCTCATGTGCATATAGACATCAACCTACAGATTTACATAGTGAGTCCCAGACCAGCTAGGGGTAATGAATGCCTGTAATCCCAGCACTCAGGCTGAGACAGGAGGATTTATGTGAGTTCTAGGTCCGCCTGGGCTTTATAAAGAGATCCTGTCTCAAAATCAAGTAACAGAAACAAACGAACAAACATTTTGAATATAATTGTTGCCAGTTAGTTGTCCTGTCCTGATGTAGAACCTTAGAAGCTATTCCTTCTGTCCAAATGCACCCAACCACCCACCAATGGGGCAGGCGTCTACTATCTCCACTGAGCTCCTTTAAACTCAGTCTTCTATCTGGTCTTCCATTTCTCGAGAGGCCAAGAGACCATCCTAACCTATTTACCAGTCATGACTTGGGCAGAGATTTATGGCCCCGAGTCAAGGATGAGACTTCCCTCATTGTCCTGGGAGTAAGTTCGGGCCAAGGTCAGGGCAAGTGGAGCAGGCCTCATTTGTACCCAACCTGCTATCCAGCCATCTGACCACAGCAGAGGCAAAACACAGCAGCTTAGAGCTCCTGGAAGAGGTTTCCTCCAGCAAGGGCCTGCTAGCTAGAGCTGAAAGCGTAGCAGCAGGCAGGCTCCATTGTGAGGTGGCCTCACTGACATAGGCATTATGAAGTAAGGAGTACCCCACCCCAAACTTCCTGAGCCAGCCCATGTTTCCTCCCCACTCCCCAAACACCATCTACCTGACCTAAGCTTTACCATGTTGCTACCACTTCTGGGGGCTTGTGCTGTGGTAGGTCCATTCCAGGGCCCTGAGTGGGAGCCAGTGAGGAGCCTACTGTCTCAGGATCAGAGCTGCAAGGACCCCCGGTGCTGCGGCAATCTGCTTGTCTTCTGCCTCTTTCTGATCTGGCAGATCCAGCAGTATTGGTACCAGCTCTCCAGGACCAGGAAGAGGAACGTCACTAAGGTAAGGGGGCCACTTCCTCAGCATCACGGTTCTCAGCCACTTGCCACATGGACCGTGTTCTCTGTGTATCGGAGGTGAACTAAAGAGCACCATCCAGGCCTGAAACCCAGGGCTGCTCTAGATGACGCATCTCTCCCTCGCTCCTCAACCTTAACCCACTCGTAAGTTTTAGGAGCCCTGCTTGGACACCATCTCTCACATCTGGTGACTTCCAAAAACCTTACTACAGCACCTGGGCTCTGCATCACGGTAACGGCTGTCTGCTTTTGCTTGGTGTAACCTTCCCTTTCCTTTTAAAGAGTATGGGGTTGGTGATTTAGCTCAGTGGTAGAGCGCTTGCCTAGGAAGCGCAAGGCCCTGGGTTCGGTCCCCAGCTCCGAAAAAAAAGAACCAAAAAAAAAAAAAAAAAAAAAAAAAAGAAAGAAAGAAACACTGTCAGGGGCTATCAAGAGAGCTCAGTGGTTAAGACTGATTGCTGCCAAGTCACATGGCTTTTATCCCCTGAACCCACATGGTAGAAAGAGAAATTCCCACAAACTGTCCTCTGACCTCCACACCTATGCCATTGTATACACACGGAGGCTTGTGGAGTGTGTGTATGCGCACACACACACACACACACACACACACAAATTATGTATAGAAAAAGAAGCACAAATAAGGTACAAGCTTATAATCCCAACATTCAGGAAGCAGAGGCAGGGAGATGGTCCCATGTTTGAAGCCATCCTGGTCTACATATCTAGTTCCCAGCCAGTCAGGGCTAGATAACTGTTTCAAAGGATATAAAAGGAAAGTTAAACAATCAGAGCATCAAGTGACGAGTGTGGCTTAAGTCTAGAATGCTTATCTAATATGTAGTAGGCCTTGGCTTTAAACACTAGCAATAAAAACTGGTCATGAGGCTGAGTGTGGGGTGGACCCATTTAATTCCAACACTCAGAAGGCAGGGGCAGGCGGATCTCTGTGCGTTTAAGGACAGCTTAGTTTATATAATGAATTCTAAGACAGCCAGAGCTATATAGAGAGATGCTATTTAAAAAAAAAAAAGAAAGAAAGAAAGAAAAGAAAAAAGAAACCTGGGTATGGTGGCCTATGCCTGTAATCCCAGGACTTAGGACTCAGAGCACTGCTTCAGGAGAAGCACTAGGATGAGACTTTGTCTCAAGCCTTAGGCCTCAGCTGCACACCAGCCAGCCAACCAACCAACCATACAACCAACCAACCATACAACCAACCAGCCAACCAACCAACCATACAATCAACCAACCAACCAACCAACCAAACAAACAAACAAACAAACAAACAAACAAAAACAAAAGAACCACCCCTCAAAAGCCCAGACCAAAACCCAAGTACTAGAAGACTCTGGGTTCAAATTCCAGCAGTGAAAAAAATTCCCCAAAGCCCCAAGATGTACACGCATGGTTGATTTAACAGACACACTCGGACCTATGTGAAATCAGTAGACCTGTGTGAAATCACATGGCAAGAATTCTACACAGAGCTTAAGTCAAACCGCTTGTGAGCCAGGCATATTTTAAGAACCGATTTGCAATTTGCTACATAAAACCATGTAGTGGTTTCTGGGAGTCCACTCTCTACTAAAACTCCTGCCTCAATTCCAAGACCTGATAGGATCTACCCTGTATTTCTCTCAGACCCAGGCTTCACTGTTCTTGTTGCTGGCTCCATTCTGACCATATGGGCACTCCTTCTTCTCCCCCCTCCCCCTCCTCCTCCCCCTCCTCCTCAACTTCCTCTTCCTCCTTCTCCCCTCCTCCTCCTACCCCCTCTTCCCTATCCTTCCCTTTTCCCCTCCTCCCTCTCTTCCCCCTCCCCCTCCTCCCCTTCCCCCCTCCTCCCCTCTTCCCCCTCCTTCCCTTCTTCTTTTCTCTTCTTCCTTGTTCCCCTCTTCCTCTTCTCTGTTTTTTAAGGGTGGGAGTAGAGCCCAGGGCCGCCTCACAAGCTAGACATCATGTCACACATTGAACCACATCAAGCTCTCACCTGGGCTTCCTTGCTGTTCCCGTGGACATGGTCTCGGCTGTGCTGTTCTTAGGGCGTTCATACTTAATGTCTCCTCTGCCTATTTTACTCCTGTCACCTGGCCTGCACCTCACTTCATTCAGTTTCCAGACAGGTCACCTCCTCCACCCTTCCTTGACTCTACTGTCTAGTGGAGTTAACGCTAGCTCTTCATTGGGATTTATTTCCATCAAATGCTTTTTGGTGTCCTTTAAGGATTTTGTTTTATTTAAGATAGGGTTTCATGTAGCCCAGGCTAGCCTCTAACTTGCTATGTAGCCAAGGATGACCTTGAACTCCTGAGCCTCCTTTGTCTACAGAGATTATTGAAATGGATTGTTTCCATACTGGGCAAACACTCCATGAATTAAGCTACATCCTTAGCCCAGTTGGTATACATTTGGTTATTATCTTCTGTCTACAGCATAGCTCCCAGCAAGGACTTTACCTTGTTCATATTGATACCCAGCACGCAGAACAGTTCCTGGCTCAGAGCAACTCCTCAGTATTTCTGGAGGGAATGATTTTTTTTTCTTAGCATAGGCACCTCCACCCGCCCGTGCTAAGGGAGAGTGGGACCTTTGGTCCTATCTGTAGGAAATGCAGGAGATAAATCGTGTGCAGAACTCTGCTTTTCAGCTCTTACTTACTTCACAGGTGCCACCACAGAGACGGACAGTGTTGTCTCCCACCCAGGACCCTTTCTTTGAGGTGATTCCCCAATTCTTCACTCACGGAAAAACCAGGGGCCTGGATGTTCACATCCAGCAGTGGATACAGAGGCCGAGATGGGGATACCAGAGGCGTGTCAGACAACAGTGGGACACCCAGTACCTGCTGTCTCCACAGAAGCCATGTGAAGACCTGCCTTGGGATGTCCACACCTCCACTGAGCCCATCTTTTGTTCCTCTTCCTTTTCAAACACTTGTCTCCTCCCTCAGGGCAGTTCTTGGGAAGCGTGGCCATTACCCTGGTATCCCAGGAATAGCGAGGCCCACCCTTCCTTGACTGTTTGCCAAAGAGTGGAACGGCTGCTGGCTCCTTCTCAGAAGCTGGTGCCAGTAGAGCCTGTTAGCCTGAGGTACACCTCCACAACTTTAGCCTTCTCTCTTCCAAACGTCCCCCCAGCTCAGAGCCCAGACTTCTGCCTCAGGGAGCTTCTGCCTGATCCTCTTAACCAACAATTGGAAGTGCCCATGAAGGCGTGCTTGGAGAGCCCACTGGGTCCCTTAGTACCACGGGGTAAAACCCAGACTGCAGGCAGAGAGTACAGGGAAGTTGCTCTGCAGTATCTAAACAGGAGAGAGAACAGAAGGGATGGCGCTCAGGAAGTGCGAGCATCTGGAGTCTTCCGCCCAATAGACTCTGGAGTGGAGGAAGATGGAGAGGTGAAAGGGCTGAGGTACAGAAACCAGAGGCAAGAAAGAAGGGAAACTGATGGAGAGGTCTCAGTGCCAGGGTGGGACGGGCAAGACCAGGTGAGGACTGCAGATAGAGAACAAACTGAGAAAGTAGGGAGGAAAACTCAGAGGGAGCCTGGCGATAAGAAACCTCCTTCCCAGGTTCATATGGGAGAGAACCAAGAACAGTTCAGATGTACAACTGACACAGCAACTCAGACACCACAGTGGGGCGGCCGCTCTGTGGATGCTGTGGAGACTCCAGCACTGGGGAAGAGGAATGAGGAAGGAGCCAGCGGGAAGGAAGAGGCAGAGGTCAAGGTCCAAGGATTGGAAACTCAGGGCTGGGCTGGAAGTAGGGCTGCTGAGAATTCCCAAACGCTAGAGTGGAGGACACAAGACCAGATTGGAGGCAATACAGGGACAGAAACTGAGGCAGAGGAAGGAAGAAACAAGGACCAGATTGGAAATGAGGATGGTGGGGAAATCCAGACATCTGGAAGGGAGGCTCTGGGAGAATTCAGACAGCAGGACAAAGAAGAGACCCAGGCCCCGGGGTGGGAGAAACAGGGATGCATTAGAACTGAGGACGAGGTCCAGACTCCAGCTGGGGAGCGTGGAGGACAGAGCAGAAGGGAGAACGACGGGAAGACCCAAGCATCTAAGGGAGAGAACCAGAATCTGTCAAGACAGGAAGTTGAATTGGGGATGAGGAAGCTTAGGGAGGTAAGAGAAGAGGACTGGGTAGTGATCCAGGCCCCATGGTGGGGCAGTCAGAGGCTCATGCTGATGGCAGTAGACAAAGGACTCACGATACCATGCTGGGGACACCAGAGTCTGGTGGGAGGAGAACGTGCTGTAGACATCCTGTCACTGGAAAGTGACCGACGAGAAGGTGGAGATGCCGATGCAGCAAATCTGGTGACACCCAAGGCCGAGGAGCAGGCTCAATCCAGTGGACCTGACTTGCAGACTTACACAGTGCAGAGCAAGGATGAGGAAAATACTGAAGAGGAAAACGGAACAGACACTCTGGCACGAGGGATGAGAAACCTGAGAGGGGTTAACGGCACCGATGAAGCGCAGACCCAGAAACTTGGGGAAGAAAATCAGGGTCAGTTAGGGAGTGAACGCCATAAAATGATTCATGGACCAAAACGGAAGAATCAGAAGCAAGTTGGAGGCCACGAGCATATCAATAACCAGACATCTGAGGCAGAGAACTGGGAGGAGCTAACAAGTAAGAAAGGTGATACGACCCATGCATTAGGATTCGAGGAAGCTGAGGAGGTTGATGGTGAGGAAGGCACAGAAGTTTCAATAGAAGGGATGAGAATCGTGAGTGGAGCTGAAGGGGAGGAAGGTACAGAGACCAAGGCAGCCATGGAAGAAAGCCAGAGCCGGTTAGTTGATGCGGATACAAACACCCATTCATCAGAGTTAAAGAACCAGAAGGAGGTGGGCAGTGAGGATGGTACAGAGGCTCAGGCCCCAGAGAAGAGAAAAGAACCTGGAGATGATAATATAAAGGCCCAGAGACCTGAGAGCAAGAACCAGGGACAGCCGGCTGACGCTAGAGGGAGCTGTTCTGCAAGACGGAGGAGCTGGGAACAGGCCAAAGGAGAGAACACTTCAGAAAATGGGGCACTGGAGAAGAAAAACTGGAGAGAGGCTGAAAGAGAGAATGGTAGAAAGATGCAGGGACCCGCGAGAAAGGATCAGAGGCGGTTAGGTGAAGTTGATGGTAAGATCTACAGGTTAGAGTGGAGGAACCAGAAGAATTTTAGAGATGGGAATGATGTAGAAATTAAAAAACAAGGGAAGAGAAACCTGAGAGGCTTCGCAGGAGAGGATGGCTCAGAGACCCAAAGCTCTGTGCGAGACGATCAGAGACAGTCTGGGTGTGAAACCAATGAAAAGATTCAGACACGGGGGCAAAGAACCCAGAGCAAGCGCAGAGACACTGCTACAGAAATCCAGGATGTTGGGGTCCCGAGAAATTGCAGAGCTGGGGATTCTAAACTGCCTCATCCATCCAGGAGAGGAGACCGGGTCAGCAGGAAGGATGCTGTCAGGGCCAGTCCCCCAAATGGCTCTTCTGGGAGAGTGGGGTTCACAAGCCGGAAGTGCAGCTTGGCTCAGCCGGCCTCTCTCACTTCCGGATATGGAACCCCCAGACACAAGCAACCAGTGGCTGGAAATGGTGTAGACTCTGCTCCTTGTTCTGAAGGACATCTAAGTAGCCAGGGCACAGCTCCTGCCTGGAAGCACAGACGTAAGGTCAGTGAAAGGACCCAGAGGGTCAAACCTGGATCTCAAAGACAAGAAAAGGACAAAAGGATGGATCCAGAAAAGGCTTCCAGCTCGACCTGCCAGCACCCGTATCCACAGTCTCCAGCATCCTCTGTCTTTCCCTCTCTCCTATGTCCCCAAGTCTCCCAAGCTGCCCCAGCTCTAGCATGCCTACCAGTTGCACTCACCACCCCTCACAAATGGCCAGTCCTCAAGAAGAGCAAACAACTGCTCCTGGAATCCCTCATGAAGAGGAGGATTGCACATCTGAGATGGGGCCTCCCTCGACGAATCCTGGAGTCTTACTTGCTTTTTCACTTCTTAGAATCTTGCTCATTGCCGCGGGCTGGAGCGAGGCTGCCTGGATTACGCCCAGACCAGGAACGCCAAAGGCAGCAGGAACGACATTGTGCGTCCCAGGCATCCCTGTTAGGCCTTGGGTCTCCAGCCAGCTCTCGAAGCCGTCCAGTTCTTGAAAAAAAAAGCTCTAAACTTTGTACCCAAGTCCAGACTCTTGAGAAGCGTAGACCAACCGAATCAGAGCCAATGGGCAGTTCCATTCCACCTAAGAAACCCAGGAGAATAAGGCCACCAGGGGGAGCAAGAGAACCACAGATCCAGGAAGCGGCCACTAAGGCCAAAGTCCCTGCTCCCAGGAATCTCAGGCCCACAGTAGAGTCTAGGAGCTGGCATAACCCAGGAGCAGTCCCAGAGCTTTCCATTGAGAACAGCAGAAGCAGAAGAATGGCTAGGCCTGGAGCCTCCCATGTGGAAGAGAAAGCGACAGCCTCATCCTGTCCAGGAGGATACAACCTCCGGAAAAAGGAATGCATACCAAGGGAAGCCTCTGAGCTCCCCACTGTCAAGTGTCAACCCCCCACATGCGGAAGAAGTGGAAGCGCGGGGCCTGCAGAGGACCGAAAACGAGCCAGTTCTCCACATACCTCCAGCTTCAAAGGGAGCATCCACTCTGCTGCAACCAGACTGAGCATGACCATCTGGAACAAGACGCCGTGGTCTACACAGCTGGCTAAGCCCCAGCACTCAACCCCCTTTCTCACCCCGAGGAATCCTACCCAACCTAGCAATGTGGGGGCTCCATATAGAGAGGAGGCCAGCAGCAGATTCCTCACAGCTTTGGAGAAGGACCTGGAACCACCAGGACATTCTTGTACAGGAATAACTGTTCCTAAGATGGAGAGCTACCAGGAACAGGAGGCACCTGAGAAGTCGAAGGGGGCACCACAAAACCCAGCCGTCTCTCAAAAGTTTGGTTTTATGAGGCACTTGAGATATTTTCTCAGACAGTATGGCCTTAAAAAGTAGCCCGCAGGCCCAAAGTCCTTAGGACATGTCAGAGAAGGCTCAATGAGAGTGACCTGCATAATCTCAGAGCCTCTAATAAAATTGGTTATTTGGATCCTTTGGTACGTTGTCTGACTGTTCTCTTTTGGGATTTGGGGTTCTCTGAGGACAGCAAAGACACCACTTTTTTTTTGTTTGTTTGTTTGTTTTTTCTTTTTTTTTCCCGGAGCTGAGGACCGAACCCAGGGCCTTGTGCTTGCTAGGCAAGCGCTCTACCACTGAGCCAAATCCCCAACCCCAAAGACACCACTTCTATACTGTAGTTTTGAAGGTTAGCAGAATGTAGGGCAATCCAGTGTCGTCTACTCCCAACCCCCACCTTCTCAGCCCTTTCCCCCAGGCTCCCAGGTCTCATGATGAATTACATTGGGTTTTTTTTTTTTTTTTCTCTTCATGACGTTGACTTACCCCATTCCCAAACTAATTCTGAATGAACCAGGATATCCAGCCCCAGATGTCTGGAGGGTGGGTAGTGCTCTTCTTGTCACAGTTTATTGCTGTGAACAGAGACCATGACCAAGGCAAGTCTTAAAAAGGACAACATTTAATTGGGGCTGGCTTACAGGTTCAGAGGTTCAGTCCAGTATCATCAAGGCAGGAGCATGGCAGCATCCAGGCAGCTGTGGTGCGGGAGGAGCTGAGTTCTACATCTTCATCTGAAAGCTGCTACCAGAATACTGACTTCCAGGCAGCTAGGATGAGGGTCTCAAAGCCCACATCCACAGTGACACACCTACTCCAACAGGGCCACACCTAACTCCAGCACACCTTCTAATAGTGTCACTCCCTGGGCCAAGCATATACAAACCATAACATACAATGTTATCCAGACTCATTAATACAAAGAAGGGACATTTATAAAGGCTGAGAAACCATCAAGCAAGAGGAAACAAAGATTGTAAGGCCAGAAATTGAGAAGGACCAGAGAAAAAGGTGTTTTCTGGATCTGACAGGATACTATACTCATAAACTCACAGCAGCTGTGATTGCCTCTACAAGACCTGTGCAAGATCAAGCCGATCTACATCCCAGCATGGCATGGGAAGGCATTCACGCACCCCTCCATTCCTGAGGGCTATGGGTACTTGATGGTTTCTGTGGGAGGGAAGAGTCAGTTCCTGAGAGGTAGCTCCTGAGAGGTCAGGCACTTTCTAGTGGATGGCCCCAGACCAAGGGGTATACGGGCAGAATCAACTGGAATCAAGGAGTTATTTAAAAACGAAACATCACAGAGCCAGGAATGGTGATGCATGTCTTTAATCTCAGCCCTGGAGACCCAGAAGCAAGCAGATCTTTGTGAGTTTGAGGCCAGCTTAGTCTCTATCAGGCAGTGCATATAGTTCTGGGTCACTTAATGCCTCTTCTGACCTCTGTGGACTCCTATATGCACGTGGTAGGAAAGTAGAATAAGATAGAAAGGACCAATCCTCAGGGACTTGGTGATTTAGTTAAAGCCCTGTCTGCACTGCCTGTTAGCCAAGCAAGACTTCACTTGCTCCCTGGGACAAAATGACCTGTAGGAATAGCTGAAACAGTGGTTGGTTGTCCTTAACTTGCTGACCTCTCACAAACACTTGTGTAAAATCTCTCTTGGGATCCAGCACAGAAGCCTTTCAGGAGCTGACCTGGCTTCGGTCCACCGGTGACATCTCTTTTCCACTCTCGTTGGTGTCAGAGTGCTAATTCTCCAAACATTCCCACAACAGTTTTCCTACGTAGGTTTGGGGGAACACACAGATAGACAAATTGTTTTAAAAGACACTACGAAATTCTCAGAATTACTAAAATATTTTAAAAATAGATGTATGTAGTGGTGGAACACACCTTTAACTCTAGAACTCAGGACGGGGAGGCAGGCAGATCTCTGAGTGCCAGGCCAGCCTGACTACATAATGAGGCCCTGTCCTTAAAAAGTGGGGAAGGCGGGGGTGTTCAATCTTGGAGTTTCACTGCCCGTGAACAAACTTCATGGAAAAACCAGTCTACATTGCCTCAGTTCTATAATATTGCCCACCACAATTATTTGCTGTGTTAGCTCACTATGGGGCATTCCTGAGCTAATTAAGTGTGAATCTTCAGAGAAAATCTTATGATGCTTTCCCTTGTGCGTGCTAAGTGAGGGCTGTACCGCTGAGCTATCTTTAACCTCTACTAGCTTGATTCATTATATAGCCATACGTCTTGATTAAAGATCACTTGGGAAATCCAGCAATTAGTAATTTCAGCATTTGGGAGGCGGAGGCCTGAGGCTCAGGAATTCAAGGTCATTCTCAAGTGCACTGAGTCCTCTACCTGTGGGGCAAAAGGACAGTGCCACCGGACAGAAGAACGGGTAAGGTTGAGTGAGTCCAAACCCTACAAACCTTGGAATTGAGGACCAGAGGAATGGGGCTACTACTACCTGCTCTGGAACAAGTAACCATGACTCCCCACTGAGGACCATGGCAACAGTCACTTAGCATAAAAACCCGAGTTCTCCAGGAGGTATCTAGATAAGTCCTGAGCGTTCAGCCAACGAGCTTTCACTTCCTAGACATTCCTTCCTGAAATTAGGTATTTAATCCCTGGTTCACCTTGGATAAGGTGTATGTGTTCACATCCATTGTTAAATAAAGCAGTTTGAACAAGTAAGAACCATCTCGTCATCAAGGACTGCTGTGAGGAGGAGGTCTTCTCTTTTCCAGCTCCTCTGAATGCTCTCTGAACTCACTTGGAACCAAACCAAGTTCTGCCTCCGGCCCTGGGCTCAGCCTTCCTGTTTCTGCCTGGCATGCCCTAAGGGAAGTGTGGGTAAGGGACCTCCATTCCCAACAGTATACCAGTGGTGCCTGAGTACACTGGAGACTGAGAACCACAGCAATCATCCTAGATCCTGAGAGGACCTCCATTAAAGACTGCTGTTTGCACCCACCGAGCAGACTTGCTGGCTGTGCTCCAAGGCATCCGGGCGGGAAGCCAGGGTGCAGCCCAGTTTATCTCATAAAAACAAGCAAACAAACAACAACAACAAAAAAAAAAACCTCCCATTAATCATGTCACCCAGCTAAGTTTTTTTTTTGTTTGTTTGTTTTTTGTTTTTTGTTTTTTGGAGCTGGGGACCGAACCCAGGGCCTTGTGCTTGCTAGGCAAGTGCTCTACCACTGAGCTAAATCCCCAACCCCACCCAGCTAAGTTTTAATATACGTTCTGTTTGTTTTTTTTTTCCACCGTTGCCGACAGATTGTTCCTCTAACAATGTATCTTTCTACCTCTACCACAGCATTCACACTGTGGTAAGCATGTAAAACAGTTTCCAGTGATCTCTACCTTCTGGTGTTCGTGCCTTATGTAACCTCCCCTCCTCAAGTGATTTGGCACTATTGACGTCCAACAATTGGGGTATGGTGGAAATGATGGATCGTCCTGTGCCATTCTTGGGAGAAGCAGGAATTTAAAGTCATCCCCAGCCTCATATCATGTTCGAGACCAGCCTGAACTACATCAGAACTTAACTCAAGACAAACAGATGGGAGATGGCTCAGCGGTTAAGAGTGTTTGTTGTTGGTTTCGGTTCCCAGCACCCGAATGGTGATTCTAGGCCTCCCCAACTCTAGCTCCAGGGGATCTGACTCCCTCTTCTGACCTCTGCAGACACCAGGCACTCAAATGGTGTCCATGCATACACACAGGTTAACACCCATATATAAAAAAATCAGTCAAAAAAGAGCAAATAATAGCAATTTTTTCCTTCCTTTACCAAATCTGCACTTACTTTATAAATGCATCGAGTACAAATTCCTGATGAGGTCTACGCACAGTCCTTTTGGGTTTAGTTGCACACAATCCACAATCCTAGCCTACAACACTGGCCTTTGCAGTGGCTGCTCGCCCGCTGGCTGCAGCGTCGAGGCTCCACGTGTGCTCCGCGCTCCCTTCCAACTGCGCTTGCGCAAAAGCGGCGCGGGAAAACTTGCGCTACAGAGCTGAAGCGAGGAGGTGGCAGTGGGGCAGATGAAGGCTGCTGACCATTCTGCGTTCGGGAGAGATGAAGAAGCCGTGCTGCTCCTGGAGAGGACTCATCACCGGCACGATCCGCGCTGGTTGCTGCCGGTGTCCCCTCACGTCTGCCTGGCCTGCGCATTGGAGCTGCTGCCGGAGCCCGGCGTGTCGGTGCGACCTAAACCCTCCCTCCCCACAAGAACCTGGCGCGGCCATTTCCCTCACCCTCCTCAGCAAGCCAGCTCCTTTGAACCAGGCACACCTTTCCTGAAACCAAACCCAAACCTGACCCGCTTTCCCAAGGCTCGCCCTTCTCCCAGCTGCAGCGGCCATTGCTGCCCCCTACTCTTTAGTTTCTCCTGCGGCCCTCTGCCCTAACCTCTTCGCCCTACCCTTCAGCGGGCTCTGCCCGTCGCCTACTTAGTCTCTAGTGAGCCTGTTCCTAGGTGCATTGAGTCTAGAGGAGCCCCAGGGCACCTCCAGGGCTCAGGGTCCCACATTCCCTTCTCTGTTCCCTACCCCCCACCAGCCTCTCTGTTTGCTCTCCTCTGGGAATTGAGCCCCAGCCCGGCTTCTCCACCCACTCCCTTTTAGCCCTAGCGGAAAAAAAATGGGGGAGAGGCTGTTTTTGATTTTTGTGATGTCAGGGATGACAGGCAGAGAGGTTCCTGGCACGCAGAAGTGGGGTGCATGGGAAGTCGTTCTTGATAGATCTCTCTACATTCGCTTTAGCAGAGTTGCTTGTTGGGGACCTCACTAGATGCCCCAGAGTAGTCTTGGCTTCACAGAGATCCACCTGCCTCTGCCATCCAAATGCTGGAATTAGAGGCTCACATTACCATGCCCCTTTCTTTCTTTCTTTCTTTTTTTTTAAGATTTATTTATTTATTATATATAAGTACACTGTAGCTGTCTTCAGATACACCAGAAGAGGGCATCAGATCTCTTTACAGATGGTTGTAAGCCACCATGTGGTTGCTGGGAATTGAACTCATGACCTCTAGAAGAGCAATTGGGTGCTCTTAACCGCTGAGCCATCTCTCCAGCCCACCCCTTTCTTTTTTTGATTTGAGTTTGTCTTGAACATTTTTGCAGGAACTATACTGGAAACTGACCAGTGTGAGGGTCTTTGCTTACATTGAATGGAAGGATGTGTTTCTCTGCCTATGGCTGAGGCTCATAAGAGTTCCCAATATCATATCCCCAGACGGTGGGAGTGGAAGGAGCAATGACCTTAGTTGATGCCTGTTTAGAGACCTTGGAAAAGCCTCTGAGCCTCTGTTTTTCTCATCCACAAAAATGGGGGTCATATCTGGTTTTGAAGCTTTACCAGCTTCTTGGGCTGGTGTGTTGGTGGCACACACTTAGGACTTAGAGGAAGAGTGATTAATTCAAAGCCAGCCTCAGCTACACAGTGAGTTTGAGGCCAGTCTGGACTCCATGAGACAAAAAAGAATGTCCTTCCTCCAAAGGGATTGGCGAAGAGGAGTGATTTGTAAGTGAAGTGCTACAAACGTAAGATAGAAACATCAGCTTCTGCACAAATGTATGAATTTCCTAGTGTAAATGGTGTCCACCCTTCCTGTAGGAAGGACAGCTCCCTCACAGTTTAAGTGACCGCTGAGTTGTGGTCATATTTGGGAATCACAGTTGTTTGGGTTTAGAGTGACCCTCCCTGCCTTGGTTATTATTGAATATTTATTTCTCTTCATTCACCCGGAGCTGGTGCGCAAGAAGCACGTGCTGTTCTGCTTCCAAGATGCCCTGGTGAGGCACACCTCCTTGGTCACCCAGCTGGTAGCTCAGGACCCCAGAGTCTGCATCCATTTTGTACGCGTGCTTTTCGGTGAGATTCGAGGGGGAGACTGGCGTGAATTGTGCGTGCAAAGCATAGGTTTTAACCTGGGAGGGCTTAGATGACATAGACATCTTGGATCACCGTGGTAGTTTACTAGCAAGTTGTTTTTTGTTATAAGCATAGCAATATGGACGCCCCCTAAGCTACACGAATCATTTTATGGTAACGGTCCTTATTAGATCTAAGAGGCTAGTGAAGTGGAAAGATAGATAACAGGAAGTGGGCGGATCCTCTTGTGCAGTTGAGTTTCGGCTCCGGATGAGAGGCCTGGAATGGAGTTGGCTCATCTTGGTTATAATCTGATCAAGCCATTTTTCTTCTCCTTCCTTAGTTTCTTCATGTATAAAGTGAGGTGGTTCCTTCTTTTGATTATGGTGTACAGGGTGGCCCTCGTCCTTGTAGGGAGGCCGGATAGCGTGCATTGAGTGCCGTCCCAATGTTGAGGCTCTCCAATGGGAGATCGGATGGCCTCGGAAGAAAACGAAGACTGCCAAAATATCTTCTTTTTAACCTTAGACGTGTCACAGGCTCCAGAGCAGTCTGTCAGCCGTGAACTCCGATTGTCGTCATTTAGAAGTTAGATTGGACATTGAGAGCTCCGGGTGTTGTTGAGAGTAGATTGTTTAAAACTGCTGGGTTTAGAATATTTGCCTTTGTAAAACTGTGTGTGTTAATTACACTTTTCTTGCCTCCCTCTGCTCCAAGGACTGTTAAGCAGTGTGGAAGACGGGAGTGTGGCAGACCTCTGTATTGAAGGTAACATGTTCCTGCTGAGGCTGTGTGTACCACTCAAACTGGGAACGATTAGCCTGAACTGTAGCCCTGGCTCCAGAGGCTTTAGTGAAATTGCCCACTTAGAAACATAGGAGGGAAGTCAGTGAGTTCATAACTAGTTCTGTTCCTTCTCGGGCATCACCTTTTTGCTAAGTTCTGCGTTAAGCATTGGGGGTATGGAGATGGCTAGGATGTGGCCCATGCCTTCTAAGAGTTTACAATCTGCAGAGGAGATTGGCTGGTAAATAAGTGGGGGTCATTGTGTGCTGTTACAGAGGAGCAGATGATGTGCTGGGCACCGTGGTGGTGGTGGTACGTGCCATGAATCCCAGCATTCTGTGGTAGAGGCAGGAGGATGTCTGAGGGTTTGAAGCCAGCCTCGTCTACATATTGAGTTCCAGGACAGCCAGGAATACAGAGAGAGAGACCCTGTCTTAAAAAAAAAAAAGAAAGAAAGAAAGAAAGAAAGAAAGAAAGAAAGAATGAATTATGGCTGGAGAGATGGCTCAGCGGTTAAGAGCACTGACTGCTCTTCCAGAGGACCTGAGTTCAATCCCCAGCAACCACAAGGTGGCTCACAACCATCTGTAATGGGAACTGATGCCCTCTTCTGGTGTGTCTGGAGACAGCTACAGTGCAGTCATATACATAAAGTAAATAAATAAATCCTTTCCTTCCTTTTTAATTCTTCCTTCCTCCTTCTTTCCTTCCTTTTTAATTTTTTCTTCCTTTTTTATTTTTCCTCTCTTCCTTTTTTATTTTTCCTTCTTTTTTAATTTGCCATCAAACTTTTTTTTTAAAGATTTATTTATTTATTGTATATAAGTACACTGTAGCTGTCTTCGGACACAGCAGAAGAGGGCATCGGATCCCATTACAGATGGTTGTGAGCCACCACGTGCTTGCTGAGATTTGGACTCAGGACTTTTGGAAGAGCAATCAATGCTCTTAACCACTGAGCCATCTCTCCAGCCCCAAACTGTTAGTTTTTGAGTCATGTATGGTAGTTCACGGCCATAATCTCAGCACTTGGGAGGTGGAGGCGGAAGTATCAGCAATTCAAGGCCATCTTTGGCTACCTACCAAGTTTGAAGCCAACAAACAAAGAAACTGGGCTGGAGAGATGGCTCAGGGATTAAGTGCACATGCTGCCCATGCAGAGAGCCTGGGTTCAGTTCCAGCACCTACGTGGTGACTCACAACCATCTGTAATTCCAGTTCCAGGGAATCCAGCGGCCTCTTCTGACTTCTGCAGGCACCAGGCATGCATGTGGTACACAGTATAGCCATGTAATCAGTCTCTCTAGTTTTAAAACTTTGTGTGTACATGTATGTGTCACACGCTTCCAGGAGCTGGGGTTGTAGATGATCGTGAGTTCCCCAGTGTTGGTGGTACTAGCCAATCTCTGGTTCTCTGGAAGAGTGGTAAGAGCTCTTAATTGCTTAGCCATCTCTCTAGTCCCTCATTTACGCATTTGTTTGTTTGTTTATTTATTTGGTTTTTGAGACAGGGTCTCTCCACATAGCTGTGGCTGGCCTTGACTCATAGAGACCCTCCTGCTCTTGGTGTGTTAGGCATTCAGTCCTAACAGTAATTAGCTCAGCCTTCAGGAGGAGAAGCCCATGATCAGCACACTTCCGTCACAGCTGTGAATGTGTTTATTAAATGAACCCCAGGTGGTTCAGGGAAGAGGAGGATGGATACCCACAAATGCCATTCTGTCCCCTTGAGTGTTCAGAACCTCCTTTGTAGCAGACGCTCCTTGGGAAGCAGTCACATGAAACACGCATCTTGTGCCTATTCTGAAAGGTCCTCCCACCCCCATTGCTTGATCGTTGGCTCATGTACTTTCCAAAGTTCATGAACATTCCATAAATGAACATGATTGCTGAACGTCCCATAAATCAACATGATTGGGGTCTATTTCTGATCATGTCTGTCCAGGCACATGTCGACACATCTGGATAAATATGTGTTACTTGAAATTCTGACTTCTGGAGGAAGTTCCTTTTTAATTCTTCCCTCCTCCTTTCTTCCTCCTCCTTTCCTTCCTTTTTAATTCTTCCTCCTTCTTTCCTTCCTTTTTAATTTTTCTTCCTTTTTTATTTTTCCTCTCTTCCTTTTTTATTTTTCCTTCCTTTTTAATTCTTCCTTTCTTTTTTTATTCTTTCTTCCTTCCTCTTTTTTTCCTTTTGAAACAAGGTCTTGTGAAGCCCTCAAAGGTCTTGAACTCTTATAGCTGAGGAGGACTTTGAGCTTCTGATCCCACCTCATGCTGGGATTCTAGGGAGTGTCACCACACCCAGTTTTATGGGATCCTGAAAACTGAACCTTGGATTTCATGTACAAGCATTTTACCAAGCGAGCCACATTCCCAGCCTTACTGGGGGGGGGGGGGGGGATATTTACTCATAGCCTCCCTGACTGTGACTCACTTCTAGCTGGTGCCAGTGTAATGGCCAGAACTGTTAGCAGAGCACCAGGAATGTCTCGGGAGGCATTAAAGGGAGGTTAAATGATGCATGGAGAGGGCTCATGCTTTTCCCCAGCTCCTGTTTGCTTCCTGCTGCTTTCTGGCCTTAGGGAAGATGATTTAGACTGCTTCTTTATTCTGACAGTGATAAAGCATTCCAGAAATGGCTGTAAGTCTATACTGTGGCTTTTCTAACCAGTCTATACTTCTCAAAAGTGATAGCAGGAACATCTCAGTAATTGTACAGCAAAATAGATTTGAAGCTGAGAGATATTATGTTAATAATTAGCACAGGAACTCAACTTATAATTATCTTAAGATAATTATGATTATGATAGAAATAATTATATAGATAATATATGACATAATTATAATAATTAGAAATAGTATGTATAATAGATAACATATGGTATATTGGATATAATAATATATAAGAATATATAAATACTTGTAATAAAATAAATGTAATAAAAATAATTATATTTTCTCAAATATAAAGGAGCAAACTCTGAGGAAGGGAAAAAGCAGGTAATAAAAAGTAGTTTCCAACCCTGGCTTCATAGTAGCTTTACTGAGAGAACTCCAGCAATGTACTCACATTTTATATTAAGAAAAATGTTTTGGGGTGGCAATGAAATGGCTCAGAGAATAAGGACAGGTGCTATCAAAGTCTAATACCCTGAGCTCAATTCCTAGGACTCATAATGGAGGAAGAGAACTGACTCTCAAAGGTTGACCTACATGCACTCGCGCGCGCGCACACACACACACACACACACACACACACAAATATAAAATGCAAAAATATATAAATAAGTACATACATATACATGTATAAGAAAATGCAAATAAAATATATTTAGACATACCTATATATGCCTACATTTGTTCATGTTTAAGAACATGAACATGTTGGGGGCCAGTTGTGGTGATACACGCCTCTAATCTCAGAATATGGGGAGGTGGAGGCTGGTGGACCAAGGGTTCAAGATCAAACTCGGCTACATAATGGTTCAAGGCCAGCCTGGACTACATCAGACCTTGTCTCAAAGTAGACAATAAATAAATAAAAATGAAAGATACTCAGGCTTAGACACTCTTATTTAATTGGTTTAGAATGGGACTTGGAATATTAACCTCCTCCTCCTCTTCCTCCTTCTTTTTCTTTTTTTAATATTTTATTTATTTGTATATATGAGTACATTGTAGCTGTCTTCAGATGGTTATGAGCCACCATGTGGTTGCTGGGAACTGAACTCAGGACCTCTGGAAGAGCAGTCAGTGCTCTTAACTGCTGAGCCACCTCTCCAGCCCCCTCCTTTTTCTTCTTCCTCCTCCTCCTCCTCCTCCTCTTCTTCTTCCTCCTCTTCCTCCTCCTCCTCCTCTTCCTCCTCTTCTTCCTCCTCCCCCTCCTCCCCCTCCTCCCCCTCTTCCCCTCCTCCCCCTCCTCCTCCTCGGAGTTGAATCCAGGACATCACGGGTGATGAGCAGCCTCTCCTCCATACTGCGCCTCACACAGCCTGAGATGGGAGCTGCTAATACAAAGCGGTGAAGATGGGCGTGTGCACTTTAATGTGGGAGAGAGGAGCGCTGATACTATTTGCAATGCCTGTGGTTTGAGTACAGGGGCTATGATGCCGTTATGGCTGTGCGGTTGTCTTCTGGGTTGTAACGCTGTTGTGCCTCTCCAGTCCTTATCCAGCTCACTACTCAGCCCAATATGGAGCAGACCATCCAGTGCCTACTGAATGAGTGTCACAGAGAGGTGAGCGTATAGCTGTGGGGTCCTGAGACCCCTCAGACTCCCCAGACTCTGTCAGAGCTAAGTTAGTCCTCTGAGTAGATGGAAAATTAAACTCTAGAGGTTTGCTTAAGGTCCCACAGTTGGCGGAACCAGAGTATAGGCCCGAGGCTCTAGCACACTGTACAACATACAACTTCCACTTTCGGAGACCCAAGTTCGGCTTCTATGCTCAAAGCCTTCTCTTCCCCGTCCAGCCATCCCACGGCCCATTCTAGGAGACTCTCAGACACAGCACGTATTTCTTTGATGAATTTATCAAGGAAACAGATTCTGTGTCTGCATTTGGTATTTCCGCCTGGTTTTGAGTTGTGTGCATGACTTGGTATCAGTGTCTGAAGTCAATCTCACACCGTGTGCATAACATGCTTTCTTTATCATGTTAAAAGCCAGTTAAACCGTATCTTTTGTGCTATGCCTAAGACTGAGGAGTGATAGCAGAACCACGTTTTGTTTTGGAGACAGGATTTCACGGTGTAGCCTTGACTGGCCTGGAAATCATGGAGATCTGCCTGCCTCGGCCTCCTGAATGTGGGATCACAGGTGCATACATACCACCGTGCCCAGCTTAGGACCACGTCTTATTTTATTATATTTATAAAGGAAGACAAATGTCCACCTTGATCTAACCAAGAGCAATGTTTAATTATATATTATATTTAAATTATCATATAATTATTGTGTGTGATGAATGGATTAAATTTTAGATTATATATATTCATCACGATGATGTCACTAACCTTTATTGATCACCTTCTCTATATTATATGCTGTGAGGTGATCTGCATGCAATGCCCTTTTCTTTCTTTTTCTTCTTTTTGAGGAGACCCTAGTCTCCATACATAGCCCAGGCATTGAGCATTTGATTCTCCTGCCTCAACTTTTCTTTTTTCTTTTTTTTTTTCTTTTTTTTTTTCTTTTTTTTTTCAGAGCTGGGGACCAAATCCAGGGCCTTGTGCTCGCTAGGCAAGCACTCTACCACTGAGCTAAATCCCCAACCCCTCAACTTTTCAAGTACTGGCATTATATGCAGTTTATAGGAAACATCTTTTTAAATTAAAATTAAAATTTTATTTTATGCATATGAGTTTTCTTGTCTGCATGTATGTCTGTGCACCGCGTGTGCGCCTGGTGCCGTCGGAGGCCAGAGGGCAGTGTTGGATCCCTGGAGCTGGAGTAATAGATGGTCGTGAGCTGCCATGTCGTTGCTGAGAAACAAACGTGGGGCTTTTGGAAGAGCAGCCAGTGCTCATAACCAACGAACCACCTCTCCAGCCCCTCTCCCCTGTTTTTGAGACAGGATTTTATTAGTGGGCCAGGCTGGCCTTGAACTCAGAGATCCCACACACCTGTCTCCTGAGGGCTGGGATTAAAGGCTTGCAGTGCCAAGCCTGGCTGAGGTGCAATCCCTCATCCAGCCTTGTCAACAAACGCAAGAGAGCGGTGTCCTTATTTCCCACTGGAAGAGTCTAATGCCGGAGAGAAGGTCACTCTTCCTGCAAACCACAGAGAGTGTGACAGTAAGAACTGAGCATGGTGGTGCAGCCTATAGTTCCTAGCCTCAGCTATGTAGAGAATTTAGGCTAGCCTGGGCAAGATGAGATCTCAAAAAACCCAAACAATGAAAAGATTCACATCTATCACAGGATCAGCAAAATTATGTTTATTCAAGCCATGTGACATTCATCCACCAGTTCAGCGGCAGAGGGAGGCTTGTGTTCAGTCCCCAGTCCTACACCCACAAAGAGTTAGTTGAATGCACAGTAGTGGTAGCTAAAAAAAGTACGTAAATTCATTTAGAACCTGTTTTATCTTTATGAGGTTTCATCCTCCAGTGTCTGGTTCTAAGGAAGACAAAACGCTCTGTGTGTGTGTGTGTGGGTGTGGGTGTGGGTGTGGGTGTGGGTGTGGGTGTGGGTGTTTGTGTATGAGCGTAGATTGAACACGGGATCTCAAACATGCTAGGCAAGTGCTCAACCACCAAGCTACACCCCAATCAAAATATGCTCATATTGGGCTGGAGAGATGGCTCAGTGGTTAAGAGCCCCGACTGCTCTTCCTGAGGTCCTGAGTTCAAATCCCAGCAACCACATGGTGGCTCACAACCATCTGTAACGGGATCTGATGCCCTCTTCTGGTGTGTCTGAAGACAGCCACAGTGTACTTAGATATAATAAATAAAAAAAAATATGCTCATATTAACACAGTGTGACAGCCATGTACTAAGCTAGGAACTTAGCTAGAGGACTTAGAGAAGAATCTGGCTTGGTCGCCCCACCCCCCACCCTCCCCCTCCCCCTTCACCCCCCTCCTACAGTTCTCAGGTGAATGGAGAGACAGAGACTTGTCGAAAGCTGCTTGTGGAGGACAGATATGCATAACATGCTAACTGGGTAGGGCAGGATCAGCACCGGAGAGAGCTCAGCTGTGATTCTGACTAGGCACCTGTTCACTTTCTGTAGCTGTGTAACCTGCCCTCCATGGGTGGCAGCCTGGCCACCACGACTCTTCTTGGCAAGCTGGTGAATGCCATTCCTGATTTGGCAGAAGATCTTGTCATGGAGTACGGTGAGCTTCCTGTGGAGAGGGTGGCTCCTACCCTTTTCTGCTTTGGTCACATTGCCACTTGGGCGCCCCAGTCGCTGTGTATGCACACTTGGGAAGGTACTATGTCCTTTATCTATTCTTCAAAACATTTTTTTTATCCGAAGAATGTGCTGCTCCATACTGGTCAGTTTGAAAAGTGTCCTGACTGTGGGCTTGGGCCTCTTGATGTTGTTTTGTTTTTTGAGACAAGGTCTCACTATATCACCCAGCCTGGTCTCGAACTCAGTTTTCCTTCAGTACACTGAGTCCTGGAATCAGAGGTGTACACTACAATGTTCATTCTGCACTCACCTTTAATAGGCTTACCTCGACCTCCCTTTTGGATGGAAGGATAAATGGATTAAGTCGGGGACACAGCACTTTTGCATTTTGTTTATGTAATTTAGTGTGTGTGAGGTGTGTGTGTGTGTGTGTGTGTGTGTGTGTGTACAAGCCACAGAGACTTTGTGGAGTCCAGAGAACAACTCTTGGGAGCCATTTTCTCCTGCCACCTTGTGGAATCCAGAGACCAAACTCAGGTAGTTAGGTTTTCAAGCAAACCTCTCTCCCCGCTGAGTGATCTCGAAGACCTTGAAGCACTTAAAAAAAAAACAAAAAACAGTGAAATGTAAATATATACTTCCCAGAGGATTGACCTTTAAATTTTTTGTTTGCTTTTGAGACAGGGATTCTCTTTGTAGCCCTGACTGACCTGGAACTCGCTCTGTAGTCCATGCTGGCCTCACTCTAAGAGATTCACCTGCCTCTGCCTTCCACATTCTGGGATTAAAGGTGTGCGCCACCGCCTGCCTATCCTTAAAGTTTTGACTTTCTCTTTTGAACTCTAGGAAACATTTCTTGTAGGTGATTTGGGAAATCGCCACTATCTCACTGAGATGACAGTTTGGATTTTTATTTTTCTAAAAGAAGTGTATCTATCTGTTTATGTGCATGCCTGCATGAGTGTACAGGTGCTCACAAAGGTCTGCAGGGAGCATCGTATCCCCTGGAGCTGGGGTTATAAAGTGGTCGTGAGCACCGTGATAAGGGTGCTGGGACCTGAACCCTGGTCCTCTGCAAGAGAAGTAGGTGCTCGTTACCACTGAGCCATTCCCCTAGCTCCGAGTTTGGAGTTTAATATGGTAACTGCTGTAAGACTTCTTTTTTTTTTTTTTTTTTTTTTTTTGTTCTTTTTTTCGGAGCTGGGGACCGAACCCAGGGCTTTGCGCTTCCTAGGTAAGCGCTCTACCACTGAGCTAAATCCCCAGCCCCAAGACTTCTTATTTGTTGCTAGAGAGATGGTTTAATGGTTAAGAGGACTGACGTTCAGTTCCGGACCCATAACTGCCTGTTGCTCTCTATCTGGTACCCTCTTCTGTCCTCCCTTGGGCCCCTGCCCCCTGCACTCACACACACACACACACACATCCACGGACACATTAAAACATTAAAAATAAAACTTAACTCCGGGGGCCAGAGGCAGGTGGGTCTCTGAGTTTGAGAGAAACCCTGTCTCAGAAAAAAAAAAAAAAAAAAAAAAAAAAAGACCAAAACCAATCAACCAACCAACCAAACAGTAACAGACTTCTTGGTTGCTTTCTGGTCAGGCAACTTGATGGAGCATCTGTTGAGGGGCTTGGTTTACCCCAATGAGGGGGTGCAGGCTTCCATCTGTTACCTCTACGGGAAGCTCTACTCCTCGCCCACGGCTGCTGAGATGCTTTCCGGCCATTTCCGGGAGAAGCTGTGTGCCCTCTTCCTTTCCACTCTGGACAACGCCCAGACAAGGGACCTACAGATCAACTGCTTGGGTAAGAGTGTGCTAGAGAGTAAAGGGAGGAGCGTCTGAGGTGGAGAGCTTATGATTCTGGCTGCTGCAGATGGGAGGGCCGAAGGCAAGCTTGGGAGATAAGGCACATGGAGTGTGAGAAAGATGCCTAGGTTTGGAGTGCCATTTTAAGTGGCTGCCCCTGGGAGGAAAAGATGGAGGGACTGGAAATCTTTTTGCTTCGGGTCTTTGCTGCCTGAACTTGCTGCCAGAGTGAACTGTTATATGCTACACAGTTTTCTCCTACAGAGTCACTTCTCTAGTCAGAAAATCTGTGACCTCTTCTGGCCTCCAGGGGAAAGTCTGGATTCCCTGCTTGTTATATAGGCTTCTTCTCCCTCCTCCTCCTCCTTAGGAGACTGTATGTATGTATGTATGTATGTAGGTATGTATGTATGTATGTATGTATGTATGATGTATATATAACTCTAGCTATATCTATGTCTGTCTGTCTGTCTGTCTATCTATCTATCTATCTATCTATCTATCTATCTATCTATCTATCTATCTATCTATCTATCTACCCTCCTTATATGTAACCTAGGCTTGCCTTCAGCCCTGTCCTACAGACCTGTGCCACCATGACTTGCTGTTGAAGGATTGTAAGAGCCTCAGCTTAGCCTTCCGCCGTCTTGTTCTGCTCCTTACATGAATGCTCACGCCCAGGTGGATGCTTCTGAGTAGTGAGCTGTGTTTTATTGTATTTGTCAGTACCTGTGATTGTGCTGTGCCCCAGCTCCAGTTGTCACTTTTCAGACAGTATGGACCGACACTGTGATAGGTGACCGAGTGTGGGCTGGTTTCCGAGCAGGAGCCCATGGTGACCACAGTTTCTTTTCACCATCTAGGTCAATGGTTCCCAACTGTTTTAACATTGTGACCCTTTAATACAGTTCGTCATGTTGTGCTGACTCTTGACCATCAAATTATTTCACTGATACTTCATAACTAATTACGACACTGCTGTGAATCAAGATATAAATAGAGGCTATGCCGGATATCTGATATCTGACCCCTGTGAAAGGGTTGTTTGACCCCCAAAGGGGTCACGACTCACAGGTTGAGAACTGCTAGTCTGTGCAAGAGCTCTCGTAGGTACAGTCTACCCACTCAGGGAGTGCTAATTCTGAGTCAGGCTGTGTGCTGGACTCTTGGGTCACCAACTCCTATCCTGTAGGAACTCATAGGCCACATGGAGGACAGACACAGCCAGCTAGAGTACAATGTGGTGCTCTGACATAGAGATGCAGGAGGGATGAGAGAGACTTCCTAAAGGAAAGGATGCTTAGACTGAGGCCTGGGGTGTGTGTGTGTGTGTGTGTGTGTGTGTGTGTGTGTGTGTGTGTATGTGTGTTGGAGGGAGGAGGAGGGGAGAGGATAGAAGTAAATGGGCAAAAGCACCAGACATGAGGCAGCCTTAGCATGTGGCACCCTGTGATAGTAGAGAATAGTAACGTTACGAGGGTGTTAGTCCCAGAGCTGGCCTAGGCAGAGAACAGGAAACTCTCAGCTGATGGTGCGTTCTAAATCCTATCTGGAGCCTTTCCCTTCCCATTCCCCTCGAACAGGTATGCAGTTACATTCTTATCATTTTTTTTAGATTTATTTATTTTTATTTTATGTGTACGGGTGCTTTCCTTGGCTGTATGATAGCCACGTATCACATGCATGAAATGCCTGAGGAGACCAGAAGAGGGTACCAGCTCCCCTCAAAATGCAGTTACAGATGGTTGGTCACTGTGGGTGGCGCTCCCGAGTAGGTGAACAAACCAGGAAGCAGCATTCCTACACAGCCTGGACTCTGCTCAAGTTCTTGCCCTGACTTTCCTCACTGATGCACTCTAACATGGAAATGTAGGGTGAATTAGCCGTCTTCCCCAAGTTGCTTCTGTTCATCATTTTGTCACGGCAACAGGGAACTAGACCAGGACACGATTGGATCCCTGGACTCCTAGGCCTCATAGCCCGCAGGTGCTTAGCCTTGTGGGAGGAAGGTGGGTTGCAGAAAGCAAGCCAGTGCCTAAGAATTCTAACCACACTTCATATTTACAGAGACCTGAAGAAGTCTCTCAGGGGATGTCTGAGGGCCATCTTTTGATAACTCTGGTGCCCCTGTGACCTCCCTCAACCCCTCTGCTTCCTAGGTTTGCTAAGGCAGCTACTGAAGTACGATCTCTTTGTGTCCGTGATCATGAGCAAGTCTGTGCCGGTGGAGGGTGCCGAGAGTGTTGAGCAGCCATCGAGAGAGACCTCACTACCATTGGTGCTCAAAAAGGTAGTGGTGGACCAGGGTTAGTAGCTCAGTTGTAGAACTTGTGAGGCAGGAGGATCAGGAATGCAAGATTGTCTGGGCCACAAGAGGTCCTGTCTCAAAACAACGATAACAGTAAAGTGAAAGAAGCAGGGAAAAAAAAAATCAAAGCGCAAAGCAAAACCAAACCAACCTCCCTCGTCTTGATGGGACAGGCATTTCGGTTGTGGGAGGACCTTTACATTAGAGTGGTCTGACCCTCATTCCTGCCTTGGCTTTCCTTCTTCCCGTCCACGTGGCCTGGAATCTGATGATCTGCTGAGCAGACTCATTAGATCGGTGTTTAGTTATACACCGAAAGGCTACAAGGCAAAAGGAAAAGGGGAGAGGGGAGACCAGACACAGGTTTCTAGAACCCTCTCAAAGCGAGGTCGCTTAGGGCACTATAGCTCCTCCAACGATCCGTTGGGGAAACAAATGGAAAGTCTTTGTGTTCCCCTCTGGAGCTTTGCTCTCTCCAAGAGCAACAGCTTTAGGCTTGTTACCTTAGCTCTTCTCCACACACTCAGAGAAGTGAGTTCTGCTCTCACTTGTCGTGTGACTGTGGCCGGCAGCCAAGCCGGAGAAGAGCTTTTGTTAACGAATCCCTGTTTCTGAGCTGGGTGTCTCTGGTGGACTTCACAGTGTGGCCTTCCGCCTAGTCTCACCTGTGGTGGGTGTTCAGAGACTGCTTTCCATAATCTATGGTTCTCCCTTTGCCTGGTACCAGGGAGTATGGGATCTGTGATGATTTGGGCTTCTGCCCTGAGGCGCGTAGGCTGGGTTCCCTGGTCTTCTCAGCGGCGTGACTGGGAACTTTTTGCTGCTTCCCCAGTTTCTCCTGTCCAGAGATGAGGTCCTGCAGGTGGCCAGCTCCCACTGTATAACTGCAGTGCTGGTCCATTCCCCTGCAAAGCATGCTGTGGCCTTCATTTATGCTGACATCCCAGGTATGGGAATCCTCTAACCTTCTCCCTGGGGACTCTAGAGCCTTGAGGTGTGCCTCGGTGGTGGTGGCAGTGGTGGTGGCAGTAGCGTGGTGGTAGTGGCAGTGGTGGCAGCAGCAGCAGCTGTGGTGGTGGCAGCAGCTTTATCTTGGATAACTCACCCTGGGGGGCGGGGTCAGCTATGTGGAAGGCGGGGTCAGCTGTGGGGGGGCGGGGTCAGCTCTGTATAGAGTGGGCTTGCTAACACCTGATGGACTTGAGCAGGTTGTTACTGACATCTGTCATTATTTTGACTTTCCGGGAGTGGCAGACCTGAGACAAGGAGGGCAGAGGTTTGTCTAGTAGAGATGTGGAGCCCAAGGGCATAAGCCCTGTGATGAGTGTAGGTGTCACATATGCCAGCCCCATTTTGTTAGTTTACTTTTTGTGGTCATTGTTGTAAAATTACTTAAGTCCCAGCCCGGGGTTTCTACCCGGCTTTGGTTACTGAGTTCCTGGATGAAAGACACACTGCCTTTGTATATTTAATAAGCCTTAGTCAGCACAGTAGCTGGGCAGCTGCCTACCCTCCATGCTGTAAGAATCCACTTTCCTACCGATGTCCCCCAGTTGCGAGTTACTATTTACTGTGTTCCACCTGGGCTGCTCTTAACTCCAGTTGGCAGCCCTCAGAGCCATGCTCTCTTGACCCTTAACCCGAGGGAGGCAGCTTCTCCTTCCTCCTCTCCTGCACCTTTTTCTTCCCTGTGGTCAGGTCAGGGTCTCAGGGCCTGGCCACTTTGTCATGGAGCTGTATCTCCGGCCCATTGTTGTTTTGGAGATTATGAAATTGACTTTTTTCCTAGAAAAGACACAATTGTGTGGAGACAGCCACACAGGACTCAGCAGACCAGTGTGAACACACACATCCTTTTTGGTAGAGGAAGTAGGAGAATGTGGAGTGTACACATTTTGAAGGGCTGCAGATGGTGACTGAGGAGAATTAAGGTTCAGAGAAGGGAGGGGATGTTCCAAACCCACAGGGCTAGTCCCTGGCAGAGAGGCGCCATGGGGTGAGGACTGATTTATTTCTGAGTTGTGCTGATTTACATCTGCTTGTCCTGAGAGTTTGAAAACCCAACGTTTCATTCTCTGCCTTCACTGTTACTGTGACTTCTTCCGGTCCACCGTTTCCCCATCTCTTAAAAAACAAAACAAAACAAAAAAAAAAAAAAAAAAAAAAACAAACTTCATGGCCCTGAGGATACGTTGAAGGCTTGTCTGTGGGTTGTCATTTTCCGATGGAGAAGGTTGTGTGAACAGAGTAAAAGAGGCAGAACTGATAGAGTTAAAGCCCTCCAGTCAGTTTGAGGACCGATCTCCAGCCCCCACTTACTGGTTTCTCCTCTCCCCGCCAGAGTTCCTCTTTGAGCATCTTTCATCTTCCAGCGAAATCCTTGTCTGGTCCAGCTACAACTGCCTGATACTCCTGGCAGAAGAGCCACTCTTCTTTTCAAAGTGTCACACGGTGTATGGTTGGTAGCGTGGGCCCTGTGCTGACCCTAGGTTCGCAGATAGCACTTTAAGGTTGGGTAGCAGCATCAGAGGCTGGGGGTAGGGGTGGGGCCGGGGATGGGTGGGCATGCATTTTAGGGGTGGGGCTTGGCCAACTCCATGTTAACATGGCTATCCTGGTGGTTCTGTTGAGACTCTGTATCAAGGGAGAGCCATTATCATTAGCCACTAAATGAATTCCAGCCTCTCATCTGTTTGGAACAGATCCGGCCTTGGATTCAATACTTTGCAAGCCCTGGATATCTGCCCATCTAGTTAGTCTCAGGGCTTTTCTACTTTTTCCTTTCAGTGTCTTGAAACAGCTCTTTTCCTTTCCATATTAAAGGTCTTTATTTGGGGTTCACAAAGCCATCTCCCGGGGTTTAGACTGGAAGTAGTCAATGCTTGCCTCTGTCCCTGAGTGCTGGGATTAAAGGTGTTCACCAACAGTTGCTGCTGTCATATGAGACAGGGTTTCTCTGTGCAGCTCTGACTGTCCTAGAACTCACTCTGTAGGCCAGGCTGGCCTTGAACTCAGAGATCGGGCTGTCTCAGCGTGCACCACCACTGCCCATTTGAATTTTGTATTCTGTGTTTTTCGTCTGCGCTGGATACTGGACTGGGACCAGGAAGTTTAGAAATACATATACCACGGTCTCTGATCCTAAGAAAGAGAGGGAAAGGTGTGAACAGGCAGTTTTAATACAAGTAAATTCAAGGTTTTCTAAACAGAAGTAAAAGGAACTTGACAGAGGCTCACAGCTCGTCCTGGACGGAGACGCAGGGCTCTCTGGAGGAGCAGAGGCTGGAGCTAATCAGTTCTTTGAGGAGGAAGGGAGTGTGTTAAGTGGGAAAGATATGACCTAATCAGTAGGTGGCCGGAAAAAAAAAATCTCATGTGCTTGAGTCTGTGCTGGATGTTGGAGGACGGAATGAAGGATGAGGCCTGCCCTTGAAAATGTCCTGGTTGGGTCCCCTGGACTTGCAGCTAGTGATTGAACTCGGGGCTTTGGCATGCATCAGCCATAGCCCTGGTCTCACGGGATCGGTTCAGCCTGGCCGGGGGCATTTCACGAGGGTCCTGTAGCTTGTAGGTGTTATTTACAGTGTGTCGCCTGTCCCGGGTGGTTCGCCTGTCCCGGGTGGTTCATGAAGAACCACGGAACACTGATCCCGGGGGCATTTCACGAGGGTCCTGTAGCTTGTAGGTGTTATTTACAGCGTGTCGCCTGTCCCGGGTAGTTCATGAAGAACCACGGAACACTGATCCCTTGTCTGTGGCGTGTTATCCTGACACAGGGATCGAGGCCGTGGTCAGGAGCCTTCAGGGAAGCCTGCAGATGACCAACACAGAACTGCACAAGCAGGGCCTGCTGCTCTTCGCAGAAATCCTGACTCGGTAAGCAAAGGTGTGTGGGTGGGACTGGTAAAGGAGAGGTGAGCACTTATTCCCAGCAGGGCTGGGGATGAGCCGTTCATTCGTTTCTCATCAACTGTTTCATAGGCAGCCTGAGGAGATCAGGCTGTTCACAAGCTCCGCCATGTGCAGAGATGCCAGCCGTGCCCTGCAGGAGGCCGTGAGCAGCCCTGTGTTAGCGGTGGCCGCTGAAGCACTGAGGGCCATTTCAGCTTTTCTGAGGTGAGAGAGGCTTACCTGAACGTACCTGCTGATCTGTGGAGACCAGGGGGTCCTAGGGATGTGTTCTTGTATCACTGTCATCATGATTATGTATGGTTAGCATTGTTTTGTAGAGACTGGGCCTCATAGTGTAGCCAGGCTGACCTAGAACTCACTATGTAGCCCAGGCTGGCTTCAAACAGTAATTTTCCATTCTCTATTTCTAAGTGCTAGGATTAGACACGAGTTCCACTCTTTTTTTTTTTTTTTTTGGTTCTTTTTTTTTCAGAGCTGGGGACCGAACCCAGGGCCTTGCACTTCCTAGGCAAGCGCTCTGCCACTGAGCCAAATCCCCAACCCCATGAGTTCCACTCTTGATATTCTCTCTCTCTCTCTCTCTCTCTCTCTCTCTCTCTCTCTCTCTCTCTCTCTCTTTTTCTCTCTCCTCTTCCTTCCTTCCTTCCTTCTTTCTTTTTCCTTCATTCTTTCTTTTCCTTTCTTTTCTTTTTTTTTATCCAGGATTTTTCTGTGTAGCCCTGGCTGTTCTAGAACTCACAATGAACTCACAGGGATCCTTTTGCCTCTGCCTCCTGAATGCTGGGATTAAAGGCCTGCACCACCAGGCCAAACTTCTGTGTGTTTCTGAGGCAAGGTCTGGTGTAGTCCAGGCTGGCCTCAAAACTATTGTGTACCGGACGGTGACCTTGAATCCCTTAGCATCCTGCCTCGGCCTTCCAGTACTGGGATTATACAACCCTGCGCCACCTCACTCAGCTGACTTCTTCAGTTTTTGAAGCTGTGTTTCCTGATTCTCATTTTCCCAGCAGCCTCCACACCACTGCCCCCCTCCCCTGCCCCAGACCTCTTTTCTACTTTCCAAGGTTAGTTAGGCTGTATCTTTACTTTTACATTGTAAAGGTTGTTCATATTTATAGTTTCTTCCTTATATTTAAGCCTTTTGTGATTCAACTCCAAGGGTGGTTCTAAAAATTGAAACAAAAAAAAAATAACATTTACATTACAATAACTTGAGTCTATCTCTCTTTCCTTTTGTGGTTCCCTGGATCTGAATCTCTAAATCTGGAGCACGAATCCCAGGGTAGTTGAGATGAGTACATCTACATTACCTAGTGCCAGAGGTGGAGCAAAGGGTGCTGCAGTTGCTTCAGTTAGCAGGTTTCAGGAAGGGGCAGCCTTGCCACAGAAAAGCTGTTTGGTCAGGATTGTGGAGAGAGCTGGGAGGCATGGGAGAGTCATTAATGTGTGCACGGTTGTGAGGGATTTACTTTATCCCCCAGAATGTTTACTGAAGTGCTCCCTCTGAGGTAAGCCGGTGAGGCTCTCTGAGAAACACAGCTAGAAGGGAGGATGAAAAAAGTGAGCTGCTCAAAAACCAACCAAATAAATCACAAACAACAAAAATGATGGGCCCAGGGCTTGATGACCACTGCAGGGAACACAGTTAGAGGCCCCAGATGGACATGGCGGAGGTGCACCCCTGTCATCCCACCCACTTGGGAGACTGAGGCAGGAGGCTCTCCTGAGGTCAGTGAGAACCCAGATGCATGGGCTGGCAAGATGGCTCCATGAAAACACTTGTTGTGTCTGCAGCCTGAGTTCACTCCCCCGAAAACCATGCTGGAAGGAGAGCCTTCACAGGCTTGCTCTGGCCCTGCTACTCCCACGAATGCCACACACGATAATCGCTGTTTAAAGACACGGTCTGTGCAACATACCCTGTCTCAAAAAAACAAAAAGAAGGAAACAAAAGGTTTCCAGAAGTCAAGGGAGGGAAAAGCCAAGCCTTACCTAGTGCAGTTGACTGAGAACTTAACTAGGAAGCCAAACAGATCGTTTGATGGTCAGCAAGGACCCAGGGGTGAGGGATGATAGATTGTTCCCTGGTTACTACACAGCATTTAATCGCCTCCTCCCATCGTTCATGTCTGCCCACCACCTGTGAATATGTCTTTTGTGGATACTGTCAAGTTAAGATAAAGTTACATAGCAGGGGTTGCAAGTTCAGTGACTACTGTCTACTCCGTGAGCTACAATGGTGGCACTTACCTACAACCCTAGCACTCGGGCAGTAGAGACAGAAGGATCAGGAGTTCAAGACCATTTTCAGCTGCATAGGAACAGTTTGGGATCATCCCTGGCTACTCGAGACCCTGTCTTGACATGACGGTAGATAACTGTAGTCTCAGCACTTGGGAGCTGGAGACGAGAAATGTCTGAGAGTTTTGGGCTAGCCAGGGCTACATAGTGAGTTCTAGGTCATCCTAAACTGTGGGACCCCGTTTCAAAAAGGTTGGGGTGGAGGCCTGGGGCTGGAGAGATGGCTCTGTGGTGAGGAGCACGGGCGGCTCTTCCAGAGGAGCCAGGCTCAGCTCCCAGTGCCTACGTGGTGGCTCACTGTCTGTAACTGCAGTCCCTGGGGATCTGATGTCCCCTTTGGACCCCCAGGGATACCAGGTACCACGTGTTGTGCACTTAAATACATGCAACCGAAGCATCCATGTGCGTAAAAATAATTCTTTAAAAGCAGGGAGATTTGGTCATATGGTGACGGCGGGAGAAAGAAGGGGAAGAGACCGTTGTGAAATTAGCAGAAATTAGAGCAGTGCCAAGGGAAAGCCAAAAATTGCCAGCATCCACCAATAAGCCGAGGCGAGGAAGGGTTCTTCCTGAGATGCTTGGGATTTGCAGGTGAACCCAGTCTTCTAACGTTATGACAAGACGCCGTGTCTACAAAATTCAGGCTTAAGAACTATGTAACTCAAAAGCCCATATCTTAACATTATGGTTGGTTTAAGGATAACTTCTCAGAAATTAGAATCACCTGAACTGTCCGAACTGTCTTGATTGATGTGTGGAGCAAGACCCACTCCAATGGTGAACCAACAGCCACCATTCTGTAACAGCCCAGATAAAAGAGGGTGTGTCTGGTGGCTCACAACCGTCTGTAATGGGATCCAGATCCAAAACCTTCTTCTGGTGTGTCTGAAGACAGCTACAGTGAACACATGTGCATAAAATAAATAAATCTTTTTTTTAAAAAAAAAGAGGGTGTATCAGAAGGAAGGCCTTCCCTGCCACCCTCATTGGTTTGCCTAAGAGGAGCCCCAGAACCATCCTGTGGTATTCTCTGCTGCTAACTTTCTTCCACAGCTGGTGAAAGTGGTGAGGACAGAGGGTAAGCACGCGAAGAAAGCTGTACATCTGCTTGGGGCTCGCTGACCTCTCTGAATGTCTTGCCTCTGGATACAGGAAGGACCACCAGAGCTCTCTGCCCGTGCAATACAGAGCCCTTCGTGCCTTGCTTGAAGCCATGCTGAGCCGATGTATGGAATTTTCCCAGACCCCTCTGAACAGGAGGTCCCTGGTCAGTGAGCTGCAAGTACACTTCTTCTGAAGCCCCTGCTCTAATGTCTGTCTGTCTGTCTGTCTGTCTGTCTGTCTGTCTGTCTTTTTCTTTCTGTCCTAGGATTATCAACCTGTACCACCATGCTTATCTTAATTTATTAAGTTTTGTTTGTTAGTTTGTTTGAGATTTAATTATTTATTTTTTATATGAGTACACTGTAGCTGTCCTCAGACACACCAGAAGAGGGCATCAGATCTCATTACAGATGGTTGTGAGTCACCATGTGGTTGCTGGGATTTGAACTCAGGACCTCTGGAAGAGCAGTCGGTGCTCTGAGCCATCTCTCCAGCCCTTGTTTGTTTGTTTGTTTGTTTTGTTTTGGTTTTTTTTTTTTTTTTGGTTCTTTTTTTCGGAGCTGGGGACCGAACCCAGGGCCTTGCGCTTCCTAGGTAAGCGCTCTACCACTGAGCTAAATCCCCAGCCCCCCTTGTTTGTTTTTTAATACTGAGGGTTGAACCTAGTGCATATGCTCGCTGACCTCTCTGAATGTCTTGCCTCTGTATATGCTAGGCAAGCACTTTACCACTGAGCTATATCTCCAGCTCTCCAATTTGTTTCTAGAAAAGCAATTTTTATGTCACCTTATCTTCTGTGCCAGTTTACAGGCTAAGGGTAACTGTCTCCGTTTTGATGGATGGAGAAACTGACACCACAGGTGATAAATTATTTCTCCACCAGTGCAATGAGCCAATGCAAGCCAGCATAAATTATATTAAATGCAGGTTTATTGGTAAGCTGCCCTTGGGCAAGTAAGTTCAGTGGCCAGAGAAGTCACCATGGGAAGGGAGAAAGAGAGAGGGAGGGAGAGAGAGAGGAAGGGAGGGAGGGAGGGAGGGAGGAAGGGAAGGAGGGAAGAGAGAGGAGGAGGAGGAAAAGGAGGAAGAGGAAGAGGAGGAGAGATCAGGGAGACCAAAATGTCATGCAGGAAAGTCTCTGGGGGAAGGGCATCCCATCCCCTGGGCTGGAAAGTTCAGGGTTTCTGGCAGGGTATGCCAGGTTGGATTGAGAGAACCTGGGAGAACCTGGAGGCCAGGTCTGCTTTGATATGTAAAATATGCACCTTAGCCCCTTGTCCCAAACAACAAGGGTTAAACAATTTTCTCTAAAGACAAAACTTTCCAAGTACCTTAGCAACAAGGTTTGTATCTACAATCCTTACAGTCAGGCAGCTCAGGTAGGAGATTGAAGAGTTTGAAGCTGGCCTTGGCTTCTAGTCACAAAATGACTTAACTAGTATCCGAACTTGTCTCAAAATTCTTCCCCCCCCCCCCCCCCAGCTGGGGACGGAACCCAGGGCCTTGCGCTTCCTAGGCAAGCGCTCTACCACTGAGCTAAATCTCCAGCCCCTTGTCTCAAAATTCTTTTTTTTTTAATTTTTTTTAATTTATTTAATACATAATAATAATTCTTTGGTTTCCCGGTAAACATCCCCCTCCCCCCTCCCCTTCCTTATGGGTGTTCCCCTCCCAACCATCCCCCCATTGGTCTCAAAATTCTTAACTAGTATATGAGCTTGTCTCACAATGTCTTAACTAGTATCCAAGCCTTGTCTCACAATGTCTTAACTAGTATCTGAGCTTGTCTCACAATGTCTTAACTAGTGTCTGAGCTTGTCTCACAATGTCTTAACTAGTATCGGAGCTTGTCTCACAATGACTTAACTAGTATCTGAGCTTGGTTAGTTACAGTTTTCTTGTGTTTTTGTTTATTTGTTTGTTAGTTTTTGTGCTGTGGGGAATCAAACCCAGAGCTTTGTGAGTAAACGGCAAATATTCTACATCGAGCCGCGTTCTTAGCCCTACGTTGCAGATGTGGTAAACATTCTCACAACGTTGTTTAAGACTGGATGCTTTAGGATCTTAGAAAGAATCTGACTAATGTGTACTGGGTTGTGAATGTAATTATTGGCTTTTCTTTTTTTTTCTTTTTTTGGAGCTGGGGACCGAACCCAGGGCCTTGCGTTTGCTAGGCAAGCGCTCTACCACTGAGCTAAATCCCCAACCCCTAATTATTGGCTTTTAGTGGCCCGTAGACCTAAGACATCAGGAAAGAAGCTCTCGGTGTGAGTGTTACGTTTTCAGGATCACAGTTGTCATACCTGCCGGGGTGAGGACTGTCATGTGTCATGGAGCAATGGCATGGATGCTGTCACAGCTACTCGGGCTGTCACTCACCTGCCTGTGACCGCCTTCTGTATTCAATTGACCAAGAGCCCTCCTTGAGGTTCTTAGAGGAATGGGGCCAAACCTATCTCTTCTGCTATTTCTTTTTTTTTTTTTTTTTTCCGGAGCTGGGGACTCTTCTGCTATTTCTAAATGAGCTACTCAGACACACACACACACACACACACACACACACACACACACACACACACACACACACACCCATGATTCCTTGGAAAGTTAGGCATATGGGAACAGCAGACCACAGTCAGGGTGGAAGAAATCTGGGGCATCCGGGCTAGGCTGACACACAGAGGGGCTGTGTGACTCATAAGCTCTTCTCTCCTCACCCCAGGGCCACGCTTGCAGTAGAAACTTAGAGAAGGCCACTCTTCGAAAGGGGAAGTTCCTTCTGAGCACCCTGGAGGGGTTTAGAAACGCCTGCAGGTGAGGGGCCCTCTGCAGCCTGAGGTGGAGAGCAGGGGCTGGTGCGGCTGAGGCAAAGGGCAAAGCAACACTTGGCTTCCGTTGCTCTCCAGAATGGTGAAGGGGCTTTGGCTGGGGTTGGGGTGTGTGTCCTAGACGAAGGGTGAGGATGGGGAGCTAGGGGTAGGATGGTTCTAGATTCCCCAAAAACATCCTGGTGATGCATTCGCTACTATACCATGAGATTATTTTAAAAACATCTTTTAAGACTTAGGTATTTTTATTTTATGTGTGTGGGTGTTTTTCTTGAATGTATATATATGCACCGTGCATGTGCATGGACCATGGATGCTAAGAGAGGGTATCGGATTCCCTGGAATTGAAGTTACAGAAGGTTGACAGTCACTATGTGGGTGCTGGGAAATCAAACCTGGGTCCTGTAGAGGAGCAGCCAGTGCTCTAACCACTGGTGGAGCCATCTCTCCAGCCCCCATGAAGTCATGCCACATCCCTGAGTTCATCCCTGAGTCTAGCCTAATATTGTCACTCTCTCTGAACACAGTTCATGTAAACAGATGTGGGTTTTGGTTTGTTTTGTGTTTCAAGACAGGGCTTCTCTGTGTAGTTCTGGCTGTCTTGTAACTCATTCTGTAGGACAGGCTGGCCTCGAACTCACACAGATCTGTCTTCCTCTGCCTCCCAAGTGCTGGGACTAAAGGTGTGCAGCATCACCGCCTGGCACATAAACAAACGTTTGTCATATCTGCTATAGCACAAGTGAGAGGGGACAGAAAGAATGACTCCTACCCACGAGGGGCTGACAGTCTCTGAGGGAAGGGATATTCCTGAGTGTATATGTGAGTTCTCTGAGTTGTGTAGAATCCAGGAAAGGTGTTATAGATGCATTAGCATATAGCATGAGATGCTCAGGGATACACATAGGGTATGGAAGCGTCACGTGTGATGGGGCCACAGAGACTCGGAGGGCTGTGTAGCTCTGCTGTCCTGGAGCTCACTGTCCAGATCAGACTGGCTTTGAACTCTGAGATCAGCTGCCTCTGCATCCCTGCTGGGATTAAAGGCCTGCGCCACCACCGCACAGCTCAGTGAGGACTCCTAAAGTTGCCCCCATCTAAGGGTAGGAATACTTTCCCTGAATTCTGAGCTCAGTCTAACAGGGCACATCCTCTTTTGTGGCACATGCGTGTTATGTTAGTAAGCATGCATCCTGATTTCACAGGTTGGCTGTGGAATTCCAAGGTGAGCCTTCTGCCCAGGAGAATCCCTTCACAGCTCCCAGCGCAGAGAAGGAAGACACCTTGGAGGCCTTCTCAGAGTTTCTTCTTAGTGCCTGTGACTCCCTGTGTATCCCCATGATGATGGTAGGTTCTTTCTTTTCCATGGGCAGTACAAACCCTGGGGACTACTCAGCTAGCCCTTAGGACCTTAGTAATGTTGCCCTTGCAGCCACCTTTACTTTGGTTGTAAAAATAAAAAGTTTTATTATAAAACTAATAGATTTAGCTGGAGAAAAAAATCTGAAGCCAGTAACAACAAAACAATATGCAGGTGTCTTAGTCAGGGTTTCTAGTCCTGCACAAACATCAGGACCAAGAAGCAAGTTGGGGGAGGAAAGGGTTTCTTCAGCTTACACTTCCACATTGCTGTTCATCACCAAAGGAAGTCAGGACAGGAACTCACACAGGTCAGGAAGCAGGAGCTGATGCAGAGGCCATGGAGGGATGTTAGTTACTGGCTTGCTTCCCTGGCTTGCTCAGCTTGCTTTCTTATAGAACCCAAGACCATCATCCCAGGGACAGCACCACCCACAAGGGACTGGGCTCTCCCCCTTTGATCACTAGTTGAGAAAATGCCTTACAGTTGGGTCTTGTGGACGTATTTCCTTAAGGGAGGCTCCTTTCTCTGATAACTCCAGCTTGTGTCAAGTGGACACACAAAACCAGCCGGTACAGCAGGTAATGAACATTTGTAATGTGGTGCCTGTCTTACAGTCACTGTGTAACTTTATCCTCCCTCCCTGAGAGATGGGTACCAGAGTTCCCCCTAATCTCTCTCCCCTGTCCCAGGCTTTACAAATACCAAGCAAGAGTTTGTTATTAAACTATACTCCTTAATTTCTAAATGATGTCTTTTTCCTACTGTTAGAAAGCAAGTACGTGCTGGGCATGGCGGTGCAGGCCTTTGATCCCAGCACTCTGGAGGCAGAGGCAGGTGGATCTCTGAGTTCGAGGCCAGCCTCGGCTACAGAGTGAGATCCAGAACAGCCTGGGCTACATAGAGAAGCCCTGTCTTGAAAACAAAGTGAAGGGCTGGAGAGAAGGCTTAGTGGTTAAGAGCACCGACTGTTCTTCCAGAGGTCTGAGTTCAAATCCCAGCAACCACATGGTGGCTCATGACCATCTGTAATGAGACCTTGATGCCCTCTTCTGGTGTGTCTGAAGACTGTGATAGTGTACTCATATACATGAAATAAATAAATAAATCTTAAAAAAAAAAAACAAAGGGGTTGGGGATTTAGCTTAGTGGTAGAGCGCTTGCCTAGCAAGTGCAAGGCCCTGGGTTCGGTCCCCAGCTCCGAAAAAAAAAAGAAAAGAAAAAACAAACAAACAAACAAACAAAAAAAAAAGAAAACAAGGTGAAGGCAGCGGAATTCCATATTACTGTCACAGGGTGAGAGAATGTTACCCTGTATTATGGCTTAGAAAGCGCTTTTGTACATTATAACCCATCTCTGTCCCTGGGGGGTAGGTGTTTCTGCTCTTATTTGACAGGAGAGGATAGAGCAGAGGCTCGGGAGGTAAAGTGTCTGGCACTACAGCTAATGACAGAGTCAATCCTTAGGTGCAGGTTGGGAGTTCAGAAACTCGAGCTTTCCTCCTGCCAACCGAATGAAAGTGGATGCACTTGGTGTATTCGGTGGCCGCTTTTGAAGATGCCTTTTCTTCTTCAGAGACTCAGACCTCTGTCTTCTCACTTCTCATGCTTTCAGAGGTACTCGGAGGAGACCACGCATCCAAACCTGATGGAGGTTTTCCTGTCAATTCTACACAGCCTCTTTGTCATCGTTCCCCACATGAAGGTGAAGTTCTCCAGGAAGCTTGGTAGGTGGCAGGCCACTGTGGGTGTCAGCAGGCAGGTGAGCACTGTGGTCAGCTGTTGAGAGAGCTAAGGAAATGTCTATTAGACTGGTATCCTTTTCTCTGTCAGTGTTGAGTGGGAGGAAGATCATGGGGCAACGCTATTAAAGCCAGTTTCCAATTTATCGATACTTCAGTGTTGTCTAGAAGTCTAGGAGGCTCCAGTTAAGTATTTGCAGCACAACCCTTTCCTTCCTTCCTTCCTTCCTTCCTTCCTTCCTTCCTTCCTTCCTTCCTTCCTTCCTTCCTTCCTTCCTTTCCTCCCTCCCACTCTCTCACCCTCCTTTCTCCCCCCCCCGCCCCCCCGGAGCTGGGGACCGAACCCAGGGCCTTGCACTCACTAGGCAAGGACTCTACCGCTGAGCTAAATCCCCAACCCCTCACCCTCCTTTCTTTTAAGACAGAGTTTCTCTATTATGTCCTGGAACTCGCTCTGTAGACCAGGCTGACCTTGAACTCACAGAGATCAACCTGCCTCTGCCGTCCATGCTCTGGGATTAAATCCATGAGCCACCATCCCTGGCTCCCCATTCCTTTCATATACATATCCCCTATCCCCTGAGATTGTAAATGACATTTAAGGTTTATGCTTTCTTTCTTTTTTCCTTCCTTTCTTTCTTTTCTGCCAAGATTTATTTTTAAGTTACATGTAATAAAAAAATTAAAAATATAAAAAATAGTTTAAAGATCATCAAAATTAAATTATGTGGATGTATGTGGGTGTATGTGGGTGCGTGAATGTGTATGGGTGTGTGTGGGTGTGTGTATGTTTGTGGATGTGAGGGTGTGTGGATGTGTGGGGTTGTGTGTGGGTGTGTGGATGTGTATAGATGTGTGTGTGAGTGTGTGTGTGTGTAGGTGTGTGTGGGTTTGTGGATGTGTATGAGTATGTAGATGTGTGTGGGTGTGTGGATGTGTGTGGGTGTGTATATGGGTGTGCAGATGTGTGTGGATATATGTAGTGTGTGGATGTATGGGGTATATGGATGTATGTGAGTGTGTGGATGTGTGTGGATGTGTGTGGGTGCATGAATGTATATGGATGTGTGTGGGTGTGTGGATGTATGGGGTGTATGGATGTATGTGAGTGTGTGGATGTCTGTGGGTGTGTGAATGTATATGAGTGTGTGAATGTGTGTGTAGATGTGTATGTGGATGTGTGTGGGTGTGTGAGTGTGCACGTGTGTGCTCATGTGTGTGCATGTATGCACAGGGTATGCATTCATTATTGCAGGCAGAGGGCAGAAGAGGGCACAGATTCCCTGGAACTGGTGTTAGAGACAAATGTGAGCCACTTGATGTGGGTGCTGGGATCAAACCCCAGTCTTAGAGAGGAGAGGCTTGCAGAGGGGCAGCCTGGGCCACGGTTAGTGGCTGAGACAGAAGCTGTCGCCAAGTCTCTGGTCTGAGATCCAGTCAGAGACGGAGATAAAGCTGTTCTTTCCAAGTCTGAAACTGGATTGTTTTCTGCAAGGAGAGGAAGGCTTGAAGCAGCAATGTCTTTCCTGGTGCCCGTAGAACATACCAGGTTATAGTAGGACATAATCGAGAGAGATCGGAGATGAGCAGTCAAGCTCTACCCTGAGTCAGGCATTTGTTAGATGTACTTATTCCCAACCTATGAGCTACAGACAGGCAGTCTCCTAAGTTAACTGCTACCAGATCCTGGTGAACCAGGCTCCGTGAAGGCAAAAGCAGTTGACACCAGTGCCTGGAAGTTCCGTGACAAGCCTGGTTTAGATGGCTCTGCTTTCTTCCCACTTCTCCCAGCTGATGCATCGTTCATACGACTGACCCTGGAGCTGAAGGCCAGGTTCTGCAGTGGCCAGAGGTAGGTATGGCCCCTGGCAGAACCAAACAGCAAGGGGCCAGAAGAAAATTTCACCTGGCAAATACAAGTGTCTGGTTGGTGCTTTAGTCATGGGACCCTGGTTTACTGGAGAACAGTGTCAGCGTTGCCTAGCAACTGACACACAAGCTGGAGTGCTTCTGTAAGTTTAGTTTCATCTGCCAAGGAAAGGTGACATGTGAGTGGACAACTGTCACAGTAAAGCTGGGAGGGCCCTGTCCTGGCCTCATTTCTGTGGCCACGATGAAGCACCCTCACAAAAACAACTTAGGGGAGAAAAGGGCTTGTGTCAGCTTACAGTAGGGAGGTTAAGGTAGTGCCTTCAAACAGCTAGTCACATTGCGCTGTTTGCTTCCTCCTTTCCTTTTTGGGGTGATGGGTTCTTCAAGATAGAGTTTCTCTGTGTAGCTCTGACAGTCCTGGAACTTCCTCCGTAGATCAGGCTGGCCTTGAATTCACAGAGATCTGTCTGCCTCTGCCTCCCAAGTGCTGGGGTTAAAGGCGTGTGCCACCACCCAGCTGCTTTCTTTATTTGTGTTAGGGACATCCTGCCTAGGAATGGTGCCACCCACAGTGGGCTGAGTCTTCCTATATCACTTAGCTTAATTAGCACAACCTTCGAAAGGCCAACCCAATATAGACCATCTTTCTCTGAGAATCCCTTTCTAGGAGAGTCTAGGTTGTGTCAAGTTAATAACAAAAGCTAAACATCACAGGCTATTGGGGCTATTCCTCTTCCTTTTCCTTCTCCTCCTCCTACTATTTTCTCTTCTTCCTCTTCCTCCTCCTTCTCACTGTTGTCCTCCTCCCTTTTTCTCCCTTATTGCTCCTCCACCTTCTTCCTGTTCCTTTTCCTCCTCCTCTCCTTTCTTTTTGTTTTTTGTAAGTGTTCTACCCCAAACTGGACTTCATGGCAATCTTCCTGCCTCAGCTTCTCAAGTGCTGAAATTACAGATATGTGCCACCATGTTTGGCAGCTCCTTATATTTGAACTACTCCCCAGCCCTTTGTTTTTGCTTGTATGTTTTTATGACCTTCCCTATTTTATTTTTTGAGAAAATTTTAGTGATCCCCAGATGGGCCAAGTCCCAATTGCAAGTGAGGCAACTGGTTCCATATTTACTCTTAAATGATATTTAAATTTTATTTTTATACCTACTTCTCTCTCTCTCTTTCTCTCTCTCTCTCTCTCTCTCTCTCTCTCTCTCTCTCTCTCTCTCTCTCTCTCTGTGTGTGTGTGTGTGTGTGTGTGTGTGTGTGTGTGTGTGTGTGCAGTGCCTAGGGAAGCCAAAAGGGGGTGTTGGAACCTGTGAAACTGGTGTTACAGTTGGCTGTGTGTTGTCCATCATGGGTGCTAGGAACCAAACCTGGGTCCTTTGCAAGAGTAGAAAATACCCTGAACCACTGAGTGCTCTCTCCAGCCCCCTCGCCCTGGACTGTTTACTTTTCATAGGCTCCTGAGGGTCTCCTCTTCCATGGCCACGATTAGACTTTCACTGGGTTCTGGTATAGGCAGTGGCGTCTTAGCTCATGGTGGGGTTAGTGCTGTCAGAGCCTAAGTTGTAATCCTGTCTCTTTTGTTCTCACTTCTCCAAGTCACTCGTCCCTAAATCAGGTGTGCTCCAGCTTCCTCTACTACATGTGCCTCAATCTCCTCTTTGCTCCAGAGAAGACGGAATCACTTTCCCAAGAAGGTAAGAAGTGGTCTGACCCCTCCCAAGTCCCACGACAGCTTTCTGTCTGGATGCCTCGATGGCTGGCCCCATGATGAGTCAATGCAATGAGACCTCTTGGCTTACGCCACACAGATGGGCTTCGGAAGATTCCTAGGAGATAGAGTAACAGCCCAGGAAAGGATGGGATCCGAGGCCTCTGGGGTCTTAGACTCTTGAGGTTGAGAAGGACGTGGAAGCTCTTCCAGTCTAAGTCCTCCCTCCCAATGGCCTCCACTGCACCATTCCCACACCGATGCTTTCCTGGTCCACACCCAGCCCAGAACTCAGGGTCTCTGGAGTAGAGTAGCCTTTTCCATTTCTTTGTTCATTCGTGTATGAAGTGGTTCTTGTACATCCATTGTGTGCCAGACTGTGCTGGTGAAAGAGCTGGGGAGGTAAAGCCTTCCTCTCCTCCAGTGAGAAAGCAGGCATTGTAGGACAAACGCAGTGCCTGAGGTGGGTGGGACTATGAAAGGAGTAAACACGGACAAAGGGATAGAGAAAGACAGAAGAGAGGAGGCTGTGGCAGGTAGGGGCCAAAGGAGAGCCCGAGGGAAGAACAGTAGGTGCCAGACGTTTCCTGCTCATGGACTCTCCCCTTGCCTGAGGGGCATAGGTAGATACAGCAATGGCGGCGGTGTTATTTCCTGTAAGTTCCCCTATTTTAGACTTCACACTTGGTATAACGTAAGGCAGCCTTTTATGTACTTGTTCAAATATTATCCTCTTCATGGTTAGACTTGGTAGGAAGGGAAGTGTATTTTTTCCTTTTTCCATGGTGAAGATTCTTTGCCATCCCCCACTGCCCTGTCTCTCATCCACTCTTTCCCAGATACCATGCTGAGACAGACAGGAGCCCAGGCAAGCATTGCCATCGCTTCCAATATGACCTGGGTCCATTCTCTTATTACACTGGCCAGTCTCAGCTGCACGATTCCCTGCTGGTCAGGTATAACTTGCAAAGAGAAGGCCTCAGTGTCTCTGCTGTGGTGGCCCAAAGCTCTCGGCAACCACATCATCATGGCCTCTTACCATTCCCTCATTTGTCAGAATAAAAGGAAGCCCCTCTCACCCGTTCCCTTGGGCACTAGGTTCTTGTCAGGTCTGAAAGTGCCAGGAAGAGAGAGACTTACTTCTCTACTCCAGGCTGTTTTTCTTGGACGTCTCACAGGGGAGGGATGTCCGAGGGTCAAGGATGCTGGTCTCCTTATAGTTTTCTCTACGGAGCATGTTGGCGGAAAAGAAGTTGAATTGAAATTAGAATTCCTGATTGGGCTAAGCTACCACATTGTTTTGGGGGATTCCCTCTGTGTGTTTAGGACTTGTCCTCAACAGGACAGATTCTGTCAGTCTGGGTACTTGCTTCCGGTCTCTCATTTTCCAACCCATCTCCAACCACGGCCGACATATCTGTCTGGGAAACTTCAGCGTCTTAACTGCACCTCAGCTGTGGTTCTCAGACGTCAGTCTGTGTAGCAGGCGTCTTTGGTTAATGTAGAAAGTAAGGCTGGTGTGGTAAAATTTCCAAAACATTGAAAAGCCGTAGCCCAGGCTGTCCTCAAACAGTCTAGCCTTCTACCTCAGCCTCCCGAGTGCCATCCTGCTACATGGCCAGTATGTGGCAGGAACTGGGTGAGCCACCACACCTGCTAAAGTACTTATCCGCCCTGCTGATATTCAAGTCCTTTAAGCAGCGTTTGGTGTCTTCCGCAGCTCAGCTGCAAATTACCCATAAGGCCTTACAATCCCTGATGCTCCACATCTGTTCACACCAAACAGAAATGTGTCCGCCTACGGCTCTGGGCCCCCACACACCTTGCTTTCCGTTCCTTGGGTTTTGCTCTCTCCCTTCCCTGCCTGCTTTCTGCTTACCCTCTGTAATTCTCTGCCCTTTAAGCTTACCCTCTCCACCACACGTACATGAGTTACTCTTTCCATGCTGGAACATGACACTGACCATTCATCCGGCTCAGGTGGTTTCCACAGTCTGATCTAAAGTGAGCATCTATCAGAGGAATGAATGAATGAATGAATGAATGACTGCTGTCTGTGTTCTTCCACATGTTAAGTTCAGGCTCTTCTGACAGGCTAAAAGCTGCTAAGGGAAGAAGAACCTCCCATTCCCTCTGTGCTGCCCTTGGTGCCCTGTGTAACATCTGTACGCAGTGTTTCTCAGGTGTCATTGCCTGCTTTCCTGTGTCCTCCTCTGTTTACCTTCCCCTACCTGCTCCCTCCCAGAACTCCCTGCAGTGTCTGAGTTCCTACAACATGGACTGCCCCACATAAGCAGCAGGACCCCAGAAAGTCTGGCCTTCCTGTCAGATCGGCAGCATGTGGAGGTGGCCGCGCGCCAGAGACAGTACTGCATCCTGCTCCTCTTCTACCTTGCTCACATCCATGATGACAGGTCGGTACCCAGAGCTGGCGGCTGGTGCTGAGTCCTGGGGCTTTTCTCGGTCGCTCGGTTCCGTGTAATGTATATTTGCTTGTATTGTGTAAACATGCTCATCTGTGCACATGCGTCTGAGTGCACTTCTATTGTAAAGTGTCACGGTGCTTTGAACGTCTGTCTATACAGCACAGGTATGTGCGTGGTGTTGTCAGGCGTGGGCAGGCTGGGGAAGGACACTGAGGGAGGATGGGACCAGGCAGAACAGAGGGTTCCGCTGCACCCCTCCTTTTCCCCCTGCAGCTCCCCTTTCTCACTCAGGCTCTCCTTGCTTGACAGGTTTGTCCCTGATGCAGAGCTCTGTGTGGCTGTGCAGAGCTTCCTTTTGTCTCTGCAGGACCAGGGTGAGTGCCCTCCACCAGTGGTCTGCAAAGCTGCCATCTATCTGTTGGCGGTGTGCCAAGACAAGGACTGTGCACTGGGTGAGGTATGAACCAGGAGGGCACGTCTTGAGCTCCGTGGGGATGATTCTGGGCTTCTGCCGCTGCCCGAGACAGGAGAAAGGCATGATGGGAAGAGTACCAGAGGCTTCTCATGTAGCAAGGCGGGGTTGCAAGGTCTCTTCACAACAAATAAATGAATAAATACAAATTTTTTCTTTTTTTCTTTTTTCTTTTTTCTTTTTTCTTTTCTTTTTTTTTTTTTTTTTTTTTTTTTTGGAGCTGGGGACCGAACCCAGGGCCTTGCACTTGCTAGGCAAGCGCTCTACCACTGAGCTAAATCCCCAACCCACAAATTTTTATTTTATCCTTTCCCAATCCTATCTCTCTGAAACCTTTGAAAATAATTCAGTTTTTGATATGCTCTTTTTCCTTAAATGTTTTAATATATATTTTCCCAAATAATGGCCTCTAGGTTGGGTGTGGTGGCCTATGTCTGAAGTTACAATGTTTGAGAATCTAGGACAGGAAGATTTGGGCCAGTTTGAGCTACATAGTAAGCGCTGGGCCAATCTGGGTGAAACTCTGTCTCAAACGAAGTCTAGAAATAGTATATTAATCAGTCCTTAAGTCAGTAATCTAATTTCACCTTTTTTTCTTTTGAGTGCTGAGGATTTAGCCTGATGCTTTAACATGGTACCCAAACACCCTACAACTGGGCTACAACCTTAGCCACTAAATTTTCTACTAAAACTAATGATGTTCTCTATAGCTGTTTTCCCCTAGTCTAAGACCTCCTGCAGAACTACATATATTTTCTCCCCCACTTCTCTCTCTCCTTCCTTCTTTTCTCTTTCTTGAGACAGGGTCGCTCTGTATAGCCCTGGCTATCCTGGAGCTCACTATGTAGATCAGGCTGGCCTTGATCTCAGAGGTCTGCCTGCCTCTGCTGGGATTAGAGGCATGTGCCATCATGTCTGGCTAAACCACAGATTTCAAATTTCCCTCTCCCCCTTTTTATTCCATCTAGCCCCCACACTATAGAGCAGTGACACAGTCACAGGCTGGCCTTCCTCAGCCTCTGCGTTTGAAATGCTATCACAGACACACTTGGTATGCCTTACTAATCTGGGTGATTCCCAATCAAACCAATCCTTTTGTTAGTCTTCACTGTCGAGATTAACTGAGGAATCAGAATGCTGGATTAATTTTCTATGGGAAAGGAGTAGGTATTTAGGGTTTAGTAAACAATTCAACGCACATTTGCCTTCGCCCTTCTGAGCCAGGCCTTCTGTAGTGCACCTGCTCCCAAGCAGTCTAAGTTAGGGACAGACAGAAGTTTCGACAGGTGTCACGACAGAGCGACAGAGCGTCTTCCTCAGCCCCAGCACCACTTTTATCTTGCACCGTTCCCCGCCCCCACCACGGAAATCGCTTGCACTCAACATAGCAGATGCCAATAGCACTTCTCCCAGTTGTGGTAATCAGAACTGAACTGTCTCCAGATGTCACCAAATATCACACAGGGAGCGGATTCGCTCCGGGTTACATTTTAAAATGAAGCACTGTGGGGTTTTCTCGCCGATGAGCAGAGAGTGTGTCTTGGGATGCCAAGACGCCAGGACATTTTTCTCAGTCACTGGTTATGTTGTTGGGGTTGCTCTCTGTTACCTCCAGGCCGTGGTCAGTGCAATCAGAAAATGCCTAGAGGGCACCTCAGACCTGCGCCTGGTCTACACTCACCACCCGCTCCTGCTCAGGCTCTTCCTGGTGTGCCCAGGGCTGATGGGTAGGTTTGGGCACCGCGTCCTGGAGCTTTGGTTCTCTTGGGAAGAGAGCGGCTATGAGAACCTGGATGATGACTCGTCTCCGGGGCGAACCGTCTTTCCCGCCAACTTCGCAGCCCTGTTCCAGATGCTCAGGAGCATGCCCAGCGTCCTGCTCATTCTGCTGGTAGGTGCACTCTGCCATTCCTGCTTTCACAGACTCGAGGCCTTGGCAGATGGAGCTCAGCTGCTGGAGTGCTGGCCTAGCCTGCAGGAAGCCCCTGGTTTCATCCCAGTTTGCATAAGAAGAGCACGTGATGCAACCCGGCATCCTAGCACTTGGAAATGGAAGGCAGGAGAAAAGTTCAGGGTCATCCTGTGCCGTATACTGAGTTTAGGCACAGCCTGGGTTTTAGGAGAGAGTGTTTGTTTTTTTGTTTTGTTTTGTTTTGTTTTGTTTGTAAGGTAAGCCCTGCTAACCACTCCCAAGTTGCTCTAGGTCTTCCATCATTACCTATGGGCTCGTGAACCCTGCCTCCTGCTCGTTATACTTTAATTTCCCTCCTTTGCACAGCCCAACTCTTAGGTCTGATTGCGTACTTCAAACTTTTCGCCTCTGTGTCACTAATTCATCCACCCTTTGGCTTCAGGCCCTGAAGCTCCTTAAGACACCATCACTATGATAGCAAAGATGTCTCTGTGCCTAATTACCACTCACGAGTACCCATCGCTACTCTCCTTGAGCGCCCTGTTGATATTGACGGCTGTCCACTTTCACGTCAGACACGCTCTTGGTTTAAAGGATGTGGTCTTGATTTTCATCCTTCTCTTGATGCCTCTCCTCAGTCTCTTATTGATTTCCCTGCCCCTGGCCAGGTCTGCAAAGTTCTATACAAGGCTGTCTTCACTCAGCACATTTCTCCTGGGGTCAGTTCATCTAACCCAGCTCTGGTGGCCATCTACCTGTAGGCTCGAGTCTCCGCTTCATTTCCGACCACCCTAAGCTCAGTCTTCTACTGCCGACCATGTAGTTAGCATGTGGGAATCCTATCATGGAGCTCTCTGGAATGGAGGCGAGACTCAGTGGTAGAGCGCGTGCTTGGAGTGCATGTGAGTTTGTCAGTCGGGAAACCTATGAATCTACAATTAATCTTTAAAAGAGGCGGCTCATTATCATCTCTTCCTTCAGTTCCCTCCAGTCTGGGCTTTGTTCGGGTGGAGCCTGCCACCTCACTTTCCACTAGGGCAGGTGGGAAGCTGCCCTGGACCACCGGTTTCAAAGGAAATAAGTACTCCAAGGAAGCAAGCCAGTGGGAACGTGACTGCGAAGATTAGATCCTTAGATCCCGAGTCCTAAGGAAGTGACGAGGTACCCCATCTCACCCCACTCGCTCAGGCCCTGGCCTTGAGTGTGCTCCGCCCCACTCATTGCTTCTGGTTGGAGGGGGTTGCATCAGGCACAGCAGTCTTAACTCTTCTTTGCCCAGACCTCAGTAGGGAGGAGCTGCCCTCAGGGCTGCATGCTGTCTAGAGATGGGAAATGGAGGCCTGTCTGAGTTTCAGGTAAAATGGAGAGCATAACTCACGTCAAAGATGCTAATAGAACTGCCCAAGGTGATAGGATCATGGCCAGGACTCGAGGCCAGTTACTGAGCTTGACTAAATGAGAGTCCGGAAACATCCGTGGTGAAAAGAACAGCAAGAACAACTTTGTTTTCTGTTCGCACATAGAATTCCCACCATTGCTTTCCAGCCGTTAGCCCCAGGAGGGAAACGAGTCTAAAAATATGTGCTGGGATCAATTTCTGGATTTGATATGGGTAATTAGCAGCTGGAAACAAAGCTGTTAATTTCACTCTTATCAGCGGGGGGCCTTTCACGAGCGTGAGCCGTTTAGCTTTGAAAAGCACGGATGTCATGGATGCTCTGTTCTGAGTCCGACAGCTTTGGGCAGTTGAATAGTCAGTGGGCTGTGGGTCCGCCCAACTCCTTCCTACTCACCCGAATGATGAGGCGTGTACCAGCAGGCAGCGGTTATTGTGGCTGACAAAGTAGCCCCTTTCCTTTTGGACCTTCCACATTCACAGGTTTCTGAGGAACCATTGTGTGGCCATGGGGCAGGATGGGCCAGTGAAGGATAACAGAGAAATTGACTTGATCTTTACTCTCTATAGGAGTTGAACTAATACACACACACACACACACACACACACACACACACACACACACACACACATACACACATGCACTCTCTCTCACACACACATTCACACACACATACACTCACACACATATTCACGCACACACACATGCTCACGCATACACACACACAACACACTCACACTCACACACTCTCACACACACTCACACAATTCTCTCACACACACACACACACACACACACACACACACACACACACACACCCCAATTATATATTATTGTTCTTTGAGAGAGGATCTCAGTATTGATCCTGAGCTGCCCCAGGGCAGAGCTGAGTATGCAGCCTAGGCTGTCCTTATACTTTGTACCTACCATCTCAATTTTCTGAGTTCTAGATTTTAGGCTTATGCTGTCTCATCTATCTTTGACATTTTCTAGATTTTCTAGATTATCTAGATTCTGTTAGCCCTCCAGTTTGTGATCTTTGTCTGCCCAGAGATGTTTTTTTGGGTCTTTGTGAGGTGGCAGAGGTAAAGCCACCTCTCCCCTTCACTAGCACACACTGTGGTAGAATTTACAATGACTGTTATTCTCTGTAAGGCACCGTCTTATTCTATAGACTAGGCTAGCCTGGAATTTAATATGTAGCCCAGGCTGGCCTCACACACATGAAGTTCTTCACCTCCTCCTCCTGAGCATATGTTACCACTTCTGGTTCTCTCCTACTTTCTTGACAACTAACCAAACTGCTTTAGTTTCCTCATGTGAAAACTTGGAGCAGCACCAACTGGAAGACGTAATGTCACTGGTTGTCCGAAGCCCAAGCCTTGTGCTCCTTTCCCTGTGCCTGCGCAGTGGTCAGCACATCAGTGCTTGTTTGGCTAAAGTGCCCTGTTGTCCTGTCTCCCTCTGCAGAGGGAGCCTTTGTTGACCTTGGATTTGTAGCACTCTATTCTAACTGGCCTGACACATTCGCTGTCCAAAGGCATCTGCCTGTTTGAGCTGGTAGGTGCCAGGAGCTATCAGAGACAGCTACTGGTGCCCTATCTGCCTGTTTTTCCTTCAATCCGCGCTCGTTAAAATAACTCCAAAAGCAAAACAAAAGAAAATGTCCTTTTCCGTTTCCTGAACCTGAGACCTTCACAGCTTGGGACAGATGCCATGGCAGAGAAGGGGCCTGACCTGGTCCTCACATCCCATCCCCTGTCCTGAATCTGTCCCGGCCTATTCTTTCCCTGACCTATGACATCTCTGTTCTCTGCGTTCCCTTCTCTTGATTCTTAGGTTCTAGGTCCTAAAAACAACCTCTTCTTGACCCTAAAACTTTAAGTTACAAGAAAGAGGCAAAGACCTACATTCACATCCTGGGTACCGCTTACTGGCTTTATGTGACCTCTGGCCAATCATGTAATGTCCCTGAACTTCTGTTTGCTTCTTGACGTAATAGGATGGGACTGTTCTCCAGGATTTGGGGGGTTAGTATATCCCCCAGAGCCTTTGTTACAGAATTAGGTGGTGAGTAAGAATTCACGCAGCTGTTGTGAAACCATCGTCCTAAGTACTTTCCCTACCCCTGTCTCCTACATTGTCTATCTGTCCCTGGCTGTGTGCTCTCTCAGCTCTGGCTTCCTTCCCTCCTTAGGACCTCGTCTATTCCAGTCCTGTGGACACAGCCCACAAGGTTCTGATTGTCCTGAGGGCCTTCCTTCGGGAGAATGAAGACATTGAAGTGGGCGGTCTCATCCGAGGCCACTTCCTGCTCATCCTGCAGCGCCTCTTGGTGGAGTACGGAGCCTCCCCCTCAGGAGGTCAGTTTGCCTTGGACAAGTCTTGACATGTGGAGTAGACATGTAGAGTACTTATTTTGGTGACATATGCTGTAAGAAAGAGAACTGGTTTTGCAACAGAAGAATAATGAGGCCAGGCCCTACCCAGCACAGCATGTGCTCAGAGCTGTTTGTCACAAAAATGGTAGCTCCCAGAGGGAGGAAGAAAGTGGAAATCTGGGGGAGGCTGGGGAGCCAGCAGGGCTGTGGGAGTAGGGTGGATCTGTGATGTGTTGAATCCTCAGTGAGATCCAGGATATGCTGGCAGTCCCAGAAAAAAAAAAGGCCCCAGCTTTTCAGCGTGAAGAAACTCAAAATCGAGGTTGATTTGTCTTTAGCTATTTTTAAAGAGGCTGGGATTTTTTTTTTTTTCGTTGAGAATCTGATTCTGTTTTTGTTAATTGAGGGAAGGTCTCATATGGACCAGGCTGGCTACAAATTCATAGACATCCACCTGCCTCTGTCTTCTGAGTGTTGGGGTTAAAGGTGTGCACCACCAACACCTGGCTCTGACCAGGCTGGCCTCGAACTCCGATCTGCCTGCCTCTGCCTCCAGACTGCTGGGATTAAAGGTGTGCTTCACCACTGCCCAGCTAAGAAGAATCTGATTTTATAAAAATTCGTTTCTGAGCCATCAAGGGCAAGTGGCAAGAGGTTCCTGGCTCCCAAGTCCAGTCCTGAAGGAAGAATGTGGTCTTAAGGAACCAAGCGCTTCATTTCTAGGGAAGAACGAGATGTATCTGGATGATAGAACTGTTCACAGTAAGATTTAGGCCAGTGAGACAGCTCAGCAGGTAAAGCACTTGCTGAACAGTTTACCAAGCAGAGTGTGATTCCTGGAGTCCATGTAAAGGTGGAAGGAGAGAACTGACTCCATGAAGATGTCCTGTGATCTCCACACGTATGCTATCACATCCTGAATCACACACACACACACACACACACACACACACACACACACACACACTAATAGTAACAACAATAATCGTAGCAATAATAACAACAAATAAAAATTTAATATTGTAGGCCAGATGTGGCAGCACTGGAGAAACTGAGGCAGCCATGTCTCCATGAGTCTGAAGTCAGCCTGGTCTACATAGTGAATTTCAGGACAGCCAAGGTTACATAGACCTATTCCCTGTCTGTCTGTCTGTCTGTCTGTCTGTCTGTCTGTCTGTCTGTCTGTCTATCTATCTATCTATCTATCTATCTATCTATCTTTGTTGTTGGTGTTTTGCTTGTTTTTCAGAACAGGTTTTTTCTGTGTAGCTGTGGCTATCCTGGAGCGCTTGTAGACCAGGCTGACCTTGAACTCACCTGAGTGTCTCTGCCTCCTAAGTGCTGGGATGAAAGTCCTGCACCACCACCTACCAGCTAATAATTGTTTTTAAAGATAAAGTGTAGCCGGGTGGTAGTGGCACACTCAGTTAATCCACCCAGCGCCTCGGAGGCAGGCCTATCTCTGAGTCTGAGGCCAGCTTGTTCTATCAAGGAAGTTGTAGGACAGCCGGGGCTACACAGAGAGACCCTGGCTCAAAGAACCAAAACAAAGATTGAGTGAGCAGTTACGTTGGAAAGGCCACAATGTGAGACGACTTCTGGCGTTGTTCAAGTTGGTGGTTTTAACAGAACACCGTAAACTAGGTGACTCAGTAGGATATTACTCACAGTTCTTGGGAGATCCAGAGTCCAGAGACCAGCAGGATTGGTGTCACCAGCAGGTGAGACTCGACTCTGCTCAGACATCTTGTAATCCTCCTGTAGTCGAAAGGACAAATGACCAGGCCTTCGGAGTCTCTTTTATGGGTACTAATGCTATTCATGGTGGCTGTGTCTTATGACCCAGTCGACTACCAGTGGCCCTACATCCTAACACTCCTATTGGAGGTTAGGATTTGAGCACAGGAGGAACGTGGGGGCTTACAAACATTCAGAGCATAGCACCCTGCCTTTCACTAGCTGGGGGACCTTTGTCTCGGGTGCTTTAATGTACTTTAGTGAAATGATGGATCCTGGTGGATGCCATCCTGCGTTTGAGCTACTACAGTGTCCCGTGAAGAGGAGGAAGTCAGGGAGCAGGGCTGAATCCCAGCAAGCTACCAGATCACGCTTCCTTTCAAGACAGAGTCACACGCTCTCACTTAGGGGTGTCTGTGGCAGGAGGGTCTGGCCTGTGCTGGGTTCAGCTTTGTTCCCTGAGCAGCCCCTTCCTGTGCCTCACAGCCTCTGGGAACCTGCCGCTGCTGCTGAACCTCCTCTCCTCGCTGCAGCTGAGGACTGAGTCGGAACAGGAACTGGACAGCATGGCCATGAAGCTGCTTCACCAAGGTGCCCTGGCCGCTTGAGACACACTGTGCCCACGGGCCCGGGGCGGAGTGTGGTGGTGTCCATTCCTTCCGAAGAGTGAACCAAGCCGGCCTGTTCCTGGGGGTGTCTTTCAGTGCCCTCCACTCATTGTGAAGGGCTACTTGAGAGACCCATCCCCCAAACAAACCAACCAACAAAACCCCAAAACAACCCAACAGCGGTACCCTGTTATAGGTACAAGCTCTAGTGAGGTCAGAGTGGCCTGTGTGTGTTAGCGGACAGCCGTGTGAACAACCACCTGGCCTGTGCTAAGCTCATAGTTCAGAGTGGAGCATCTTCCGTGGAGGATTGAGTTCTAAATATATGTTTGGGCAATCTGTAGTGCTAGGCTCACAAAGGCCTTCTGGATACAGACTGTGTCAGGTCATGGTGTCTTCTTGTTTCATTGCCCAGATCTCTGATCAGCCAGTTCACGGCTCTCTGGGAATCCTCTTCTAAACCATTTTTTATTAGTGTGTGTGCACGTGTGTGTGTGTGGTGTGTGTGTGTGTGGTGTGTGTGTGTGTGTGTGTGTGTGTGTGTGTGTGTGGTGTGGTGTGTGTGTGCATGCAGGAGTTTGTTACATTCTTTCCCTGGGACCTGGGGACTGAACTCAGGTTAGCAGCAAGTGTGCTCTTACCCACTGAGCGTCTCTCTTACCCATCACCTTGACTGGGACGTTTCACTGCTTGTGAATGTAGCCACCGGTTCACAGGCGGTGCTGACAAGAACACTGTAAGGACAATTGAAATGAGTTGTAAAGAATGACATCATCTTCAGTGACTGTGGGTTCAGGTGTTCTGGCTGCAGGGCAGGATTTCCTGCCCAGGGCCAAGGCTTTCTCCAAGGACTCACAAGGAAGATAGCCCCAGACCCCGTGTCTCTGCATGATAAAATCAGTCTTGAGGATCGTGTGTGGTGGCTCATACTGTGACCCCAGAACTTCAGAGTCTTTGTCTTTCTGTCTGTCTCGCATACGTGCGCATGTGTGCACAAATACACACACACACGCACACACACACAGAGGACAAGATCTTGGTAGATAACCCATGATGGCTTCAAACTCGGGATAGTTTTTGCTTCAGCCCCTTGAACACTGGTTATTACAGGTGCGTGTTATCATGTTCGGCCTGAGCCAAATCTTTCTACCTCTTCCTCCCTCTTACCCACTTCCCTTGCCGAGGCAGAGGCCAACATGGAGAGTTCAAACTTCATAATTTCTCCCTTAAGGAGGCAGGCTCCTGCTGGCAGCCTCAGCTGTGTGCCCCGTCACTGGTGGCAGCAGCCACAAAGCTGACGTTTCTTACTATTCAGTGTCTGTATGGATTGATTGCCTGTGGGAAAGATGGCTACCCCGGAATTTCTTCATGGATGCTCCATCTTCCGATGCTTAATCGTATTTCTTACCACCTTTAGCAGAGACCATGCAAGTGCTCTACCCTGCATCTTTGGTAAATGTTTATAATGTTCCATTCCCCTTCATGAGGGAATGTAAGGAAGTGTCTGTTCAGAGCAGTTCATCCCAGCTCAGCCAGTGCATTTACAGGAATTAGGAATATGGATGACTCAAAGGTAACGATATCATTGAAAAGTCCTTACCAGACATGGTGGTGGATACTTTGAATCCCAGCACTTAGGAGGCAGAGGCAGGAGGATCTCTGTGAGTTCAAGACCAGTCTGATCTACATAGTGAGTTCTAGGACAGCCACAACTACATAGAGAGACCCTGTCTCTGAAGAAGGAGGAGGATGAGGAGAAAGAACAGGAGGAAGAGTTCTGCCCCAGCAGAAGCAGCTCATGAAAGGCTACAACACCAGAGGCCCAGATCTGAATTTTGGTGGCTGAATAGGAGTCAACTTAGACGGAAAGCAGTTACACAAGAAAGAGAACAGCCCGCATGTAATGGTGTCTGCCTGTAACTGTAGAATTCTAGAGGTGAGGCAGGAAGACTGTAAATTCAAGGTCAACTAGGACTACATAGCAAGACTTTCTTGTTTTTGTTTTTGTTTTGTTTTGTTTTAAAGATTTATTTATTATATAAGTACACTTGTAGCTGTTTTCAGACACGCCAGAAGAGGGCATCAGATCTCATTACAGATGGTTGTGAGCCACCATGTGGTTGCTGGGGATTGAACTCAGGTCCTCTGGAAGAGTAGTCAGTGCTCTTAACCACTGAGCCATCTCTCCAGCCCGACTTTGTTTTTTAAAGAAAGAAAGCTGGCACGGTGGTGGGCACCTGGAATCCCAGCACGTGGCAGGCAGAAGCAGGCAGATCAACGGAGTTCATACCATTGTCAGCAAAGTGGTGAATCCGAGACTAGTCCAAGATACGTGACGCCTTGTCTTAAAAAAAAAAAAAAAAAAAAAAAACAGGAAATGTGGATGGGAGGAAGAAGGATGGGGTGAGAAGCGGAGGGTATTGAAGATAGGGCATTGTCAGTCCAGCATCCCAGAATTCCCTTGGGAGTCCAGCAGGTGCTCCTTTGCTAGGATACTTAAGGGGCTGGATGGCCTTAGGGAATGAGGATCAGTACTAGGCTAACACATGCATGGCGAGAGGCTTCCCTTCACAAGAGAACATATAACCACATGTCCAATGCCCTTAGGTCGTGGGTTGCTTAGGTAACTTGTGCAGACTGAACTTATGAGCATACAACTTTGTTCCGACTTCATTCTTGTCACTGTCTGTCTTAGGGTTTTACTACTGTGAACAGACACCATGACGAAGGCAAGTCTTATAAGGGATAACATTTAACTGGGGTTGGCTTACAGGTTCAGAGGTTCAGTTCATTATCATCAAGGTGGGAACATGGCAGCATCCAGATAGGCATGGTGCAGGAGGAGCTGAGAGTTCTAGTCTTCATCTGAAGGCTGCTAGCAGAATACTGGCTTCCAGGCAGCTAGGAGGAGGGTCTTAAAGCCCACGCCCACTCCAGCATGGCCACACCTTCCAATAGTGCCACTCCTTGGGCTGAGCATATACAAACCATCATACCGTCTTTCCTTCCATTGGTGGTAGAATAATGTTTATGCTCTCCCAGAGACTGACACTTGAAGTCAGCCAGTTGTGGGCCAGCATCTGTGCATTGTATAAGAGCACTTAATGTGCGGAGTGCTGTGCCACAGGCTACCTGTGGGCTCTATTTCTTTCAGTGAGCAAGCTGTGTGGGAAGTGCAGCCCTGCAGATGTGGACATCCTGCAGCCCTCCTTCAACTTCTTGTACTGGAGTCTTCATCGGACCACACCCAGTAGTCAGAAAAGAGGTACAGGGGCCCTGGCAGAGACACTGAAAAGGGCAGTGTCAGGGGTTCTTGGTGCCCTTGGTGTTTTCTTCTTAAAAAAAAAAAAATCTAGGAGTTTGTGTGTGGTTGATGGTGATAGAGTTCTCTGTCATTCAATGTCTGAGGCTCCTTAGGTCCCCTGGATGGCCCACTTGTTTGCATTTATATGCTCGAAGCCCTGCAGTACTCAGCCCCATGGAGATACCAAGCTACATGGCCACCCCTCCCCTCTCCTGCCTGCAGCTGCTGCTGTCCTGCTGAGCAACACAGCCTTGATTGAGCTTCTGGAGAAGATGCTGGCCCTCACCTGGACAGAGGCAGACTCCTCTCCCAGGACGGCACTGCTCTGCTCTGCCTGGCTGCTCACTGCCTCTTTCTCCGCCCAGCAGAACAGTGGCAATTTGCAGGTTTGTATCTAGTGCCTGTCTATGGGGCATGAGGTGGAGCTGCAAGAAGTAGCCTCCCGTCCTCAGGTCTGTAGCACATTAGCTGTGTGACCTCGGCAAAACGTCTACCTATTCTGGGTCTCAGTGTTCTTACCCAGATAGTGAGAGAGAAGCAAGGGAGTCGGGGTTGTTGACAGCGTGGTTTAAAGGTCAGGTTTTGACACAAATGGATCACCTGTATGTCAGACTGTATTCTTGGCACAGAGAAATAAAAGTGACTATAGTATAGGCCCTAACCTTAGGGAATGCGTTCTCTGAGTAGATCCTTGAAGTAAGGCTGTACTTCTTGAGGTGGTGGGCAAAGATGTTCTGGGTGGAGAGTATAGCAGGAGCAAGGGCATACAAATGGACAATTTTAGGACGTGGGACATGTATTTAGGGATAAGCTGGCTGAACAAATAGATCAGTTTAGACAAGAAGGCAGGAGCCAGCTGTGACCTCGTAGTGCCCAGTGGCAAGATGGGAAGTGCCACATGTAGTTAGCTGTCCTTGTCACTGTTGGAGGTGGGTGCAGGGAACAGGACAGCGGTGGACATACAGGCAGGAAGCCTCGCTTTCTTCTGTAGAACCTTGCCATCCAATGCCCTCTGCGAGCTCCATTCTTGGTTATTTCATGTTCAAACGTCCCTTCCCCAAGACTAGCTGCTGCTCAGGGACAGAAACCGTCCCCGAGCTTCCACGGCACTCACAAAGTGTCAGCCCTGCCAGCAATGACCACACAGTCCGTTAGGTAGGAGGGAAATTGGTTCTGGCACTTATGTTGGTGACAAACTATGGCAGTTATGTGGTGTGGAAGACCCTGCCGGGTGCTGCCTAGGGTTGAGTTCTGTTTTTTATTTATTTATTGAGACAGGGTTCCTCTTGCAGCCCTGGAGCTTTCTGTGTAGATTAGACTGGGTTGCTTCACAGTTCTGCGTGCCTCTGCCACTGGAATGGTAGGTCACAGGCATGTCTGACCATGCCTGTCTCTTCCTTTCTCATTTTTACTGAGACAGGCTGTCATGTGGCCCAGACAGCCTCTGATTTGCTAAGGAGCCGATTCTGGCCTTTAAATCCTCATCCTTCTGCCCCTACTTCCCAAATGTGATTTATAGTTAGGGTGACAGTTCCATGCTTGATTTGGAACAGAAACCTTCCCTGTTTTTCTCTGAGAGGAGCGTGGGCCACTCACATGTCCATGGTGACGAGGCTGGTAGAAGCTTGCTTCACCTTTCTTCCTTCTTGGCTGTGCCTGGTGGCCAGCATCTGCCCAGCTGAGGACCTGCCCATCTCCGATGCTACAATTCAGTCTAGGATGCTCAAAGGACTTCTTTATACTAGACTATGAGCAAGACGGTAATAGTTCCTGCCCCTGACAGATCTTGGTAGAGGTGAGCAGAACAGACTGGCTTTGCACCTGCCCCTCACCCCTGCCAGCTCTTCAGTGTGGACTCCAGGCATGTACTTACAATGCTCCTAAACCAGGCTCCAAAATAACTCCAGAGGAAGTGAAAGTAAGAAGCACCCCTTTTGTTTCATGGATGAAAGCTAGGCAGGTGGAGAGAGATCCAGTGACTTATTCAAGACTCAGCTGACAGGTAGCAGAGCCAGCATCCATCTATCCATCCATTCATCTATCCATTCATCCATCTATCCATTCATCCATCTATCCATCCATTCATCTATCCGTCCATTCATCTTCCTTTTTTTTTCTTTTCCTTCCTTCAAGATCTATTTATTTATTATATATAAGTACACTGTCGCTGTCTTCAGACACACCAGAAGAGGGCATCAGATTCCATTACAGATGGCTGTGAGCCACCATGTGGTTGCTGGGATTTGAATTCAGGACCTCTTGGAAGAGCAGTCGGGGCTCTTAACCACTGAGCCATCTCTCCAGCCCTCTTTCTTTCATTTTTTGAGGCAGGGTTTCTTTGTGTAAGCCTCATTGTCCTGGAACTCGCTTTGTAGACTAGACTGGCCTCTAACTCACAGAGATCTACCTGCCTCTGCCTTCCAAGCACTGGGACTAAAGGCGTGTGCCACCACTGCCTGACTAGCCAGCATTCTTTTTTTTTTTTTAAAGATTTATTTATTATATTTATATTACACTATAGCTGTTCAGACACACCAGAAGAGGGCATCAGATCTTATTACAGATGGTTATAAGCCACCATGTGGTTGCTGGGATTTGAACTCAGGACCTTCGGAAGAGCAGTCAGTGCTCTTAACCACTGAGCCATCTCTCCAGCCCTAGCCAGCATTCTTTACTTAGTTATATAGCAATTCGTTAAGTAATTCAGGCTGGTCTCAGACTAACAATCCTCCTCTCTCAAGGGGGTGATAGGCATGAGGCACCACACTTGGCTAGAGCGAAGATTTGGATTTGGCCTGTGGGACTTGTGGTCTTCTGAGTTAGGTGAGGAGAGCCAGAGACTGAGCCCAGTGAGGCTGAGCTTCAGAGAGGACTCAGGTCTCTGGGTACAGGCTTGCTTGCCCTCCTCAAGCAGGACAGTATGGCTCTGAGGGCTCTGTGTCACCTCCCTGACTTCATGTAACAGGTGCAGTGGGAAGTGGGCCAAGGTGCCCACGCTCCCAGAACACTGATTAGATGGAGCCCTTTCCACTTCTCCACCAGGTCCATCAGACATTATCTGTGGAACTGAACCAAGTATTGAAGGCTCTCAGCTTTCCAAAAAAGTCGGCATTGCTGTCAGGTACCGTATGGACTTCCCAGTAGGAGAGAAAAGCCTTTCCCTGGATTCTGAGATAGGACCAGCTACCCCCCAACCCCCACCCCTACCCCCTCAAGGCCATAACTGCTTATCAGCATCGCTTCTGTGTGGGTAGAAGATGGGGAAGGAGGACGATCTTAGTGTCAGGAATCTTGTGTTTCCAGCTGCCATCCTACGATTCCTGCGGACGGCCTTGCAACAAAGCTTTTCCTCTGCCTTTGTGGCCTGGGTACCCTCAGGGGGTCAACCACTGTCAGCTCCTGAAGATGATGTCCTAGCTCCACTGGGAACATCACAAGTGCTATCCCTGTTGATTGGGCTCCAGAACCTCCTGGTACAGGTAAGGCTGTTGCTGATTGGACCCCGGCAGTGGGAACTCCTGTTCTCAGGACAACAGAAGGGAGGGCTTCCTCTCAGGAGACTAGTGCTTCTGTCAGAGCAGCCTTTGTGTCACGAGGCTGAAATCCCCGCCTTTGCGGGGTGGCGGCAGGAGACCAGGAGTTCACCATCACTGTGCTGGAGATCTCTAGAGGGACAGAACAGACGGAATGAATATACCGTAAAGGGAGTCTGTTAGATTACAACTGTGCCTGTCTCCATACTGGAGAGGCTGGAATCAGTCGGTGCTCAGTGTATGAAGCTGGATACCTCAGCAGGCCCAATCTGATGCTGAAGGTCTAAGGCACTGGTTCTCAACCTGTGGGTTGAGACCCTTCTGAGGGACTGCATGCAAACATTTGCATTACAGTTCCTAACAGCAAAATTGTAGTTATGAAGTAGCAATGAAATAAGGTTGTGGTCGGGGGTCCTCACAGCATGAGGAACTTTATTAAAGGGGTGCAGCATGAGGAAGGTTGGAAACCGCTGCTCCTGAGGATTTCTGAAGAGCCTCTTGTCTCCAGTGCAGAAATCAGGACTGAGCCAGCACTTGGGACGTAGAGTCACGCAGGCAGATCTCTGAGTTCAAGGTCAGCTTGGTCTACACAGTGACTTTCAGGACAGCCAAGACTAAATAGTGAGACCCGGACTCAAAAAATCAGATTAGACAAAATCATCAGATTCTTCCCCCTCTCTGTCTCTGGGGTGTGTGTGTGTGTGTGTGTGTGTGTGTGTGTGTGTGTGTGTGTGTGTTTGAATGCCCACAGTGTGAATATGTATGTGAGAGAGACTGTGTGTAGGAGCCCTAACCCTGTGTGCCCACATTTGCGTGTGTGGAAGCAGAAGACCACCCCATGTCCTCAGGTGATATCCACCTCCAAGTTTTGTTTTGTTTTTTTCAAGACAGGGTTTCTCTATGTATCCCTGGCTGTCCTGGGACTCACCCTGTAGACCAGGCTGTCCTGGAACTCACCCTGTAGACCAGGCTGTCCTGGAACTTACCCTGTAGACCAGGCTGGCTTGGAACTCAGAGATCCACCTGCCTCTGCCTCTCTGCCTTTGCCTCCAGCGCTGGGACTAAAGATGTGTACTACCACGCCTTGCACTCCATTTTGGTTTTTGAGACAGGGTCTCCCACTGGCCTGGTACTCACTGAGTGGGTTAGATTAGCTAGTCGGTGAGCCCCAAGGAGCTGCCTGTCTCTACCTCCTGTCCTTGAGCTTGTAAGAGTACACTCCCACACTAGCTTTTTATGTGAACTTTGTCCGTTAAACTTAGGTCTTTGTGCTGAACACAGCAACAACCCCCGAATATCAATGCATACACTATTTGGGGTGAACCGGGATTAAATAAATACCTTTTTGCGGGAAGGAATACCGGGGAAGGAAAGCTCATTGGCTGAAGGCTCAGGCCTATCTAGACACCTCATTAGCATGGAGAAGAACTACAGGTAGGGTTTTTTTTTAGATTTATGTGAGTACACTGTAGCTGTCCTCAGATGTAGAAGAGGCATCGGATCCCATTACAGATGATTATGAGCCACCATGTGGTTGCTGGGATTTGAACTCAGGACCTCTGGAAGAGCAGTCAGAGCTCTTAACCGCTGAGCCATTTTTCCAGCCCAGGTGTATTTGCTACATGCCCCAGCCCATGGTCCTCAGTGGGTATCATGGTTGCATGTTCCAGTGCAAGTAGAGGCAGGCAGGAAATGGCTCTGCTTGCTCCTGCCTTACTCAGTCCTGCTCTTTCTTTTTTTTTTGGTTCTTTTTTTCGGAGCTGGGGACTGAACCCAGGGCCTTGCGCTTCCTAGGCAAGCGCTCTACCACTGAGCTAAATCCCCAACCCCAGTCCTGCTCTTTCAGCTCTACCATTTCTTATGCTGTCTGGCAACAAGGTCCCACATGCCCTACAACTATCTTTTCTAGAATTTCGCATAATTACATAACATTTGGACTTATTTCCAGTTTCTTTCATTTAGCTTAATATTTTTGAGATCCACCCATATCAGTATTTCTTTTTTTTTTTTAAGATTTATTTATTATATGTAAGTACACTGTAGCTGTCTTCAGACACACCAGAAAAGAGCATCAGATCCCATTACAGATGGTTGTGAGCCACCATGTGGTTGCTGGGATTTGAACTCAGGACCTCTGGAAGAGCAGTCGGTGCTCTTAGCCACTGAGCCATCTCTCCAGCCCTTGTTTGTTTTTTAATACTGAGGGTTGAACCTAGTGCATATGCTTGGGGCTCACTGACCTCTCTGAATGTCTTGCCTCTGTATATGCTAGGCAAGCACTTTACCACTGAGCTATATCTCCAGCCCTAATCTTAGCACTTGGGAACCCGAGGCAGGAGGGTTGCCACAGTTTGGGGCCAGCCTGATCCACACAGTCGAACCTCCATCAGCCAGGTATATAATACCTGCTTCGAGAAAAATAAAAATATATGCTTCACAAAACATGTTACTTAATATAAGCGTTGTGATCAGTACATGGCTGATGAATCTAAGAAGCTTTTAATATTATCTCCAGGACTATACTCCATATCAGAAAAACCAAAACCTAAATAAGTGGAAAACAACTTTTTCTTCGTTAAAACTAAATGTCTGTGTGTGTGTGTGTGTGTGTGTGCAGATGATGATGATGATGACGACCCTAGACTTTGAGGCCAGCCTGGACTACCTGTCTCAGAAAAACAAAATCCTAACCCTAATTCTGTTTTGTTTTTTCCAGAAAGACCCTCTGTTATCTCAAGCTTGTATTGGCTGTCTGGAAGCCTTGCTCGATTACCTGCACGCCAGGAGCCCAGACGTCGGTAGAAACCTCTATTCTCTTGTTTTCCCGTGATCAAGACTAGAGGGAGTGAGCCCGTTATCTTACCATCCCAGTGATCTGACAACACTGCAAAGGACACTGCCATGTCCATTGTCAGATGTGGACACTGAGGGTCAGAGTGTTCCAATGTCCTCTGCTGGTCACAGTGCTCTTAAGTGGAACAGGCCTTCTAGCTGCCCACTTCCATGAAGTCATGTGATAGACTTTCCCTGGGAGTCCATCTGGGTGGTCTGAAGTCCAGACAAGAAACTCATGAACCCAGCCTCTCCGGTGGTTTTTTTTTTTAAGCCAATAGGAAAAAACTCCTCTGGAGTACACATTAACACCTGAGGACTGGTGTTTCTTGCAGCACTCCATGTGGCCTCCCAGCCCTGGAATCGGTTTTTGCTGTTCACCCTCTTGGATTCTGGAGAGAATGCCTTCCTCAGACCTGAAATACTGAGACTTATGACCTTGGTAAGTGCAGAAAGGATAGCTCTATGGCCGTAAGAGGTCAGCAGGTGTTGCTAAAGTGATCCAAACCATGAAGGTGTTAAAGAGCCCTCACTCTGCAGGAGACCTGCCCAGGGATTCCCTGTGAATAGTAGCATCTGTCCTTAGGACACATTTTTCTCTTCTGTCATGAAAGAATGACCAGGGCCTGTTGTAATATGACAGACAGATGGGTCTGATCTGCCTAAGGCCCCTTAAAAAGACAAGTAAACGAATTGTTAAATTTGGTATCTTGATAGTGTTGGGCACATAATGTTTTTTTTAAATAATTCTCGTTGAATACAGAACACAAGAACAAGCTCATGGGTGACAGTGGGTGAAAGTCAGAGGTTGGTGTAAAGTGTAGAGACTGTTTCAGCTTGAGGCTCAAAGGGTTAACAGGCAGGAGACAGTATCACAGTGGGTGAAGTAGTTATAAGGACCACACACGGTTCATCTGGTGAGTTTGCAGTGCAAGGCTGGGGGAGGAGGGAGCCTGATGAGGTCCCCAAGGCCAGCTCCCTCATGAACTCAGTCTATCTTATCTGCCCTTTTCTCCTGTGAGACAACCCCACCCACTCTCCCCAGTGCAGAGCTTAAAAGCAGGACTCTGGGCTTTAGAATAGTGTTTTCAGCTCAGGGCTGGTTTTGGCAGTCCACAGAAAATGGCGACCCCTCTAAGGGTGGTCATTTGGGGCTTTTATTCCTGGGCTAGTTCGTGCAGTACCGGAGCAGTGGCATCCTCTCTCGTGAAGAGGTGGCTCTCATTTTGCAAGGTGCAGCTTTGGCTGACCTGTCAACTCTCTCAAAAGATACACTCCAGGCTCTGCATGGCTTCCTCCTGCAGGTGAGTGGGAAGGGGAGGTTGTGTATGAAGCCAGGCCCTTAAGACCATCTTCTCTGCAGAAGGTGGAGCTCTGGCCACTGAAGCCATTGAGAAGTCAAAAGGGTATGGGAAATGGGGGGACAGTTAGAAAGGGCATAACTCTCCTGTCCCTTCTCCTACAGGTACAGCGCATCGGTCTCCTAAATGACAACAACATGACCCAGACCTTGCAAGCCTCCTTGGAGGGCCTTTGCTCCCGCACCTTCCCAGCCCAGCCAGTCTTTCAAGACATGCTGTATCCTTTCTTGCATCTAGGGGCTTCGACCTGGGCAACATCACCAAGGCCATAGAGGCTGTCTGTAGCAGTATGCTTTCCTCAGTCCAAGTAGGGAGGGAAGGTAGTTGGGAAGTCCCTAAAAAAGCCTGGGTTTGAGGCCAGTCATGACTGCACATATCTATATATCCCAGCACTTAGGAGGCTGAGAATAAAACCCGGGCTGACCTGGTATTCAGTGTTCCCTAGGTTACGGTTTGCTCATTCACATTATAGTGCTTGCTGGTGTGTGTGTGTGTGTGTGTGTGTGTGTGTGTGTGTGTGTGTGTGTGTGTTATTCTTTACCCCTACTGGCTACTCCCTTGGCTATTCACGGGACAGTCAGTTTTGTTATATGGCAACTGCTGGCCCATTTTGGAATCCGTGCCACCAATATCAGAAGCACCCATACTCTTACCTGACCATGCCTGCCCTTGCTGGGTTCCATGATATCCCCCCCCCACACACACACACCCCTTCAGGTCCATTTCTCTTTTATGCTCCTCTCATGTTTCATGTCAGTTGCCTTGGAGGTGTGTCTGTTTCCCTGTCTCACATCAGAGACTGAGACATAAAGGCCCAGAAACAGCAGAAAAAAATGAGACCTGCAGATTCAGGACACAATTGTTAAGGGGCAAACGACACGATCACGCCTTCCTCTGGAGCTATTTTACTCCACCGTGGAAATGGAATCAGGAAATAAAATAATACATTATCGTTCCTGTGTGGGCTTTCACTCTGAACTCACCTTCCTCGCACTTGTTCTTCAGCCACTCATCGGACACTGGCTTGTTTCAGTACGTGATGGAGAGACAGAGTGGAGAGTGACAGCTCTTAAGGAGCCTGTGCAAAGTGCTAAAGTTATACATAAAGGACATGAAGAACCCCTGAGCTGGGAAGGCCCCAACCTCAAGGGCCCCAAGCCCTGTGGTTGGACTTTTGAGAGGTACTTCACCTCCACTGGGCATGGGGAGAGGTATAAATCTCAGGGGGAAAAAAAAAATCAAACCCTCAGTCTGTCTCCCACTTCAGTTCCCCTGGCTCAAGCCAGCCTTCTCAAAGCCCTTTTCTATCTTCTTGTGGGCAATGGTCATTTAACCCGTCGCTGGCTGCTGGCAGACAACTCTGCCCGCACCTGTTAGTGTTTATCAGCCCAGCCTGGGCTTTGCGTGCTTACTGGCCGCTCCACCTGTCTTCCCGGGATCCGGCTGTCCTGACACCCTCAATCCCCACCCCGGAGCAAGAGATAGAAACAGACGAAGAACTCTGGTTTAGAAATCAGTGGACAGAGGGGTTGGGGATTTAGCTCAGTGGTAGAGCACTTGCCTAGCAAGCTCAAGGCCCTGGGTTCGGTCCCCAGCTCCGGAAAAAAAAAAAAAAAGAAAGAAATCAGTGGACAGGATAGGCAAGTACGGGATGCCCGCGCTCCGCACTACGGATTCTGCTAGTTCCTTGGATCTTGCGAACTGGTGTTTAAGATTTGACTCGGATGAGAAATCAGACACTACGTTCAAAGGGCCGGGCAGCCAGGGTTTCCGGCCGGGGTTTGCTGACGCGCTTTAAGCAGGGTAAAGGCCCCATCCCTAGCTTAACTTCCTCCAACTCTACCAGAACCGAGATCACCAGCGTGCCCAGCTCTGCCTTCCCCAGGACCATGCGGTTGCTGACAGCTGCGGCTCCCGGCGCCGGAGCACAGCAGGGGCGGAGCCGGAAGTGAAGTCAGCGGAGCGCGGCGGTCGCGGCCCGGTCTCATTGGTCAGGAGCAGCGCAATGGGTGGGACAGCGACTTGTCGGTCTCCTAGCACTGAGGCCAGCTGCTCCAGTGTTCCGTGCCTTGCCGGAGTTGGGCGCTTCCGGCTGTAAGCCGAGGGGCTGCTCTCTTCTTACACCGCTAGCCTGGGTAGGTGAGGGCTGGGGAGCCGGACGGTACTGTAGGCTTCATGGGAGGGGAGTGCGGAGCCCTCCGCACTGTGTGCGGGTTTCGGGACTCGGACACCTCCTAGAAGGGCTCGCTAGCTCCTCCGAAGCCCCAAGGCGCGGAACGGACCGCTGCCCGGCCACTACCACTGGCTCTACAAGACGAGTTCGGAGTCGCTTGCCGAGCCTGAAAGAGTTCTGGGGACGCTCGGGACCGAAGTGAGATTTAGAGGCCGAAGAGTAGAGTAACAAACAGTAAAGAAAACCAGACCTGTCCCGCCACGGTCCGCTACTTTGCTTTCTCACGTTTGTCCTGCTTGAGTTATCTTATCCTAGGTTGTCTGGTAAATTTCTGTTTCCCAAGGTTTTGCTGTGGCCTGGTTCAGGTTCCCTTGGGTTCTGGAACGTGAGGCAGAAGGTCCTGGATGATCTTGGAGTCTTTCTGTAGACTTCTGCTGTCCCGTCTTCGTGGAGACAGGGGTTCTCTTAACTGTCTCTTTCTGAGCATCTCAAATTCTGGGTGGGGGAGTGGCCAGCGTTGATAGAAGGTGCCCTGTGCTTATTTAGAGACAAGAGACAGCGCATTGAGCTGAGAGAAAGACTTTTGGCTCAGTCTCGGAACAGCTGTAAGACTGAATAGTCAATTTTTTTTTTTTTTTTTTGTCTTTCAGTTTCCACATTAGTAAAACTGGGTATCATCTGAGTATGAGGCTTCCGTTGTCTGTCATTTTCCACTGCATCCTGTTCCTTGTGGAGTTTTAGGCAAGACCTAGATTAGTTTCAGACTTAAGGAAATTCTCCAGCTCAACCTCCCAAGTGGTGGGATTAAAGTCACGAGCTACTACTCCTGGACCCCACTTAATGTTTTACTTGACCAAATCCCTCTCACCCTTAAAAAAAAATCCAAAAACAACTGTGTGTGTGTGTTCATGCGTGTATACCTCAGTGTGTGCATGTGGAGGCCAGAGGTCCATACTGGGTATCTTTCTTAATTCTATTCCTATTTGTTGAGACAGGGCCTTTCACTGAAGCTGCAGCTTCTAGATTCAGGCAGGCTAGTTGCCTGGCAAGCCCCAGTGATAGTTGTGTCTCCAGCTCCTCAGCTCTGGGACCACAAGCACGCACTGTGCCCAGTTTATACATGGTGCTGGGGGTCAGACTCGGGTTCCAACTTTACCTACCAAATCATCCCCTCTGCCCTGCCTCGTCCTTTTATGCTTATATGTTTGTTGATTGTCTCTCACCCATTCAAGGGACAAAGTACAAGTTCAGGGAGTTCCTTACTCCTTGTTCTCAGCTCTATAAGAGCGTGGGACATTGATCAATAACGGTAGGCTGTTGTTGGAATAGGAACAGATGCTGCATGTGGTTCCCGAGTGAATGGATGCAGTCTCCAAGTCTTCCCTGCTTCCCTTCCCATCCTGTGTCCCTTCTTTCTCATGTCAGAGGAGGTTGGAGAAGGAGGGAAACCACACAAGTCTTACATACATTTTCACTGTCCCAGACTCCTTGACTGACAGATTTTTATTGCCCGGCCCCTTTCTCCAGATGTAGTACATTGTCCAGACCTGTAGCTCTGCATTAGGAAAGGGACCTCCTATGGCCTGTTTTATAGGAAGCTACACAAAGGAAGCTATAGCTCGGAGAACCAGGGCGCTAGCCCAGGAACAAGGCAGATGTAGTCAAGACTCCGACCTAGAGCTCTAGCCTCAATCCCTGTCCAGTGTTGTAAGCATTGCTAAAGTGTCTCTTCCTTCCCCTCTCCTGCAGTCCTGTAGGCCTGTACTGTGTGCCTGCTAGCCAGCAGCCCTGGCTAGATCTTCAGGGGCCTCCCAGAGCTGGATGCCTGGCATTCGGAGGCTGGGGAAGTGTGTTTTCACTAAACTCACTCCCTGTCTTTGAGTTGTTCCTCTAGGTCCAGAGTCTCAGATATGGACCTGCTTCAGTCCTTGGCAGTCTTCTTTGTCCTGCTGTTGCCTGGCACAGAAGTCACAGGCACCCTGAAGAGCACTCTGGACCCCAGCCTCAAAATTTGTATCTCTCTCGGACTTGGGTGGGGTGTGAGTTAGCTGTCTTAGAAGGGCTGGTGAAGGGGTTGGGGATTTAGCTCAGTGGTAGAGCGCTTGCCTAGGAAGCGCAAGGCCCTGGGTTCGGTCCCCAGCTCCGAAAAAAAAAAAAAAAAAAAAGAACCAGAAGGGCTGGTGAATGAGATCTCTCAGCATCCATAACTCCTTGGGGGATCCCAGGGGTGAGTGGACAAAGTTGGTAAGCGTAGGAGGGAGGAGGTAACGAGCTCCAGTCAGACTGAGCATGTCAGTTTTCTCCTGAGCCTGTTCTCCATCCCTCAGATCTGCAGAGGCTTAGGACTGTCCATGCGCAGTACCTGACTAAGTCCTCACACAGCCCCTCCAGAACTTTGGATTACCAGCTCATCTTGCCTGGTCCTTTGAGCCATGCCTTGGCAACCCAAAGATGAGACAGGACCGTCCCGGGTTTTAAGGGATCTATGGAGCCACCAAGTCTGTGTATCAGTTACTGTTTTGTTGCTGTGAAGAGAAAGAAACCATGACCAAGGCAGCTTATAAAAGGAAGCATTTGGTCAGGGGCTTGCTTATGGTTTCAGAGGGTTAGTGCTTGGTCATCCTGCTGGGATGGGAGCAGACAGGCAGCCTTGGTGCTGGAGCAGTAGTTGAGAGATTACATCCCAATCTCTAGGTGAGGGGCAGAGAGAGACTGGGCCTGGTATGGGTTTTGAACCCGCAAAGCCCTTCTCCAGTGTTATACCTCTAACTAGGCCTTACCTCCTAACCCTGTCCCTCCCTCCCTCACTGAACACTGTCCCCTTTAGAGAACCCCTACTCATCCTTCCATAACTCTTCTGAAGCCCCATCCTGCTGTGAGCTGCCCTGTTTTCTTGTGAACAGGGAACTAAACATTTAAATACGAGCCTGTGAGGGCTAGTCTCATTTAAATCACCACAGCATCCAAACAGATGACCTTGTTCCTGTGACCAGAGCCTCAGATGGATACAGGAGGTCTTGGGACAGCACTGTGCTATGGTCCTACTGAGCAAGGTCTTGAGAACTGAAATTTCCAGGAGAATGGTGGGGGCATGTGGCTGACGCTATAGTTTAAACACTGTTGGAGGTTCTGGAACAGTGAATGATTGTGTGAGAGATGACAGGAAACAGAAGGGCAGTTGCCTGGTTTGGAGTGTTGGACTTGGTCTCTCTTCTGTGTGCAGAGTCTTTGAGATCTAGAGAAATGGTTCATTACAGGTCCCATGTACTTCACAGGCAGTTTGTCCTTCCCAGGGCATCCCAGCTGTGGCCACCCACAGCTTTAGTGGCACAGGTTAGGAATGCGTGGGCCCTCTGAGTCAGGGCCATTGAACTGGGTTTTGCTCCTTAACTTACTGCTGCTCAGACAAGAAGATGTTTGAGGTGAAGCGTCGAGAGCAGCTGTTGGCGCTGAAGAATCTGGCTCAGCTGAACGACATCCACCAGCAGTACAAGATCCTCGATGTCATGCTTAAGGGACTCTTTAAGGTGTGTCAGGAAGCAGGGCAGCTCACAGCAGGACAGGGGTTCAGTGGGAGCATGGCGTAGGGTCCTCTGAAGGGGACGGTGCTCAGCGAGGACATGAAGCGTAGGTAGGAGAGTGGAGTGGGATTCGGGTAACTGGGGCTGGATCTAAGTTGTGAAGGGCTCCACAAAGCCACTCAGCCGAGACGGGGTTCCTTCAGGTGCTGGAGGACTCCCGGACAGTGCTCATTGCTGCCGATGTGCTTCCAGACGGGCCCCTCCCCCAGGACGAGAAGCTGAAGGATGGTATGGTCTCCCCAACCCTGCCCTTGACTCCCTACGCCCCTGGGATCCTCTAGCTGCTCCTTCTCTGTTCTTACCACTCTGTCCCCTGCAAATATCCTTGTGTGATACTTGAGTGATAGACCTGGGATAGATAAGGGCCCAGTGTGGTTCTCTAATCTTTTCTGGGCTTCAGAACCAGTCTCTGTCCTTAGCAGGTATTCCTTTACGCCGTCCCGGGCTTAGGACAGGGGAACCTGAGGAGAGTCGCTGCCCACTACCACAGGGGACAGGACAGAGCCTGTCAGTCACTCTTTGGGAGGCAAATGACCAGGACCTATTAAGTATCTGAGTCAGAGTGTAGTTACCAGCACTCTTTGCTACTTTAGTAACATCCCAAACTCCTTAAATCCCTTTTCAGACAGGGCGAGGAAAACAGGTAAGGTGAAGGGCTGTTTCATGTCTCCTAGCCCCACCCCCACCCCCGGCCTGTCCTATAAGAGCTCCTCCTTGGTGGTAGTGCCTCTTCACGCCTACTAATGGATCACAGTTTTGTTTTTTCTCACTGTGTAACCTTGGCTGCCCCAGAACTTGAAGTGTAGACCGGGGTGGCCTCATGCATCGAGATCTCCCTGCTTCTGCTTCCAAATCCTGGAATTGAAGGCCCGACCTAACCAATCACAGTTTAGCAATAATAGTTCTTAGGGTCACTGAGAGGAGGGAGCAGAGGGAGCAGCTTATGCGTGACTAGTGACGCCTTTCAGGTGCCATCCCTCATGTCAGATGGAGGAGAACACATTGTCTGCCTTGGCTCTTCTCTCAACCAAACTGAGTTTTTTTTAAATGATCTGTTTATTTATTTTATGTATGTGAGTACACTGTAGCTGTCTTCAGACACACAAGAAGAGGGCATCAGATCCCATTACAGATGGTTGTGAGCCACCATGTGGTTGTTGGGAATTGAACTCAGGACCACTGGAAGAGCAGTCAGAGCTCTTAACCGCTGAGCCACCTCTCCAGCCCCAAACTGATTCTTGAGTTCTCTGAGCATCAGGATTGTTCTGAAGTCCAGGGAACCATGGGCCACATGCCAACGTGACAGATCTTTGGCTTCTGCTTGCCTGGACCAGGAGGGACCCCTGACCTCCCTGGGCTTTTGGGTCTGCTCTGCTTCAGGAGTAGAGAAGGTGAAGATATGGCGACTCTTCATCCTTACCTAGGTCTACGGGACTTATCACTAGAGTGAAGTCTAACCCCAGTGCAGACTGACCAGTTGACCTCATTAGAGAAGGGAAAACTGATACAATTCAAATGCCGAATGGCTGTGGGTAAGCTAATGCATTGCTGTTACCTTCCTGGTTAGATATACTGGCATAAGATTATGGTGTTAGAGGGAGCAGGGTGAAAGAGCAGATATTGTAGTAAATATGTCCAGACAATTTCCAAATAACCAGGAGTTGGGGAATACCTATAATCCTAGCTGTTAGAAAAAAGATCATGAACCCGAGGCCAACCCGAGACACATACTGAGCTTTAGGCCACATAAAGATACTACTGCAAGTGCTTAACAGAAAAGTAAAGCTAGTTATGCTGCCATGCACCTGTAATCCCAACACTTGGGAGGTAGAGGCAGGGTCAGGAGTTCAAGGTAATCCTTGGTTTTATAATAGGTATCAGTCCCACTTAGGCTGCATGAGACTCTCTGTCAATCAAAAAGAAATACAATTAAATGGAAATACACACACACACACACACATACACACCTACACGTGTGTGTGCATGCTTGCACAAACACACACGCATACCAAGCTACCCTCGAACTCAGAAATCCACCAGCTGCTGGCTCCTGAATACTGGCATTAAAGGTGTGTGCCACCATTACCCGACCAGAAAGAATGTTTTAAACAAAAACACTATAACTCTGACCCTTTCACTAGCTGTCCTGACAGAGCTGACCTTGTACAGTTAATACTAAGGCACAGCTCTGGACACTTAGCTCCAAGCCTGGGTAGTCGGACTCTACAAAACAATGCCCATTTCTGATTCTCAAAGTAAATTAGTCTTTTTTCAAACATGGGAATACCTAGGGTTTTATGTAGCCCTGGCTGGCTCCATAACTCTGTAGATAAGGATGACCTCCAACTCCTGACCCCTGGCTTTGTACTGACCAAGGCAGTAGTGCCTGAGTTCAGAAGATGTCTTCTAAGCTCTCAAGTTTGAGGTTAAACACATACCTCAGGTGTGCAGGCTAAGTCTGGCACTCACTGGTTAGCTGCTATGCTCTGTTTGCTTCCTGTTGCTGTGGTGAAGCACTTGGACCAAAAGCAGCCTGGGAAGGAAAGGTCTCTGTGTTGTTTGTTTTGTCTTGTCTTTTGTTGTTGCTTAGTGAATACCGAGGGAGGCCAATGCAGCAGCCACACTGAGACTGTGGAGGAGTGCTGCTTGCTGGCTTCTCTGCATGTTTTGCTCAGCCTGCTCTCTTGTATAAGCCCAGGATGGCCCACCCCACCTGCTCTCTTGTGTAAGCCCAGGATGGCCCACTCCACAGTAGTCATTCCTCCCACATTAGTCATCCGTCAAGAAAATGGCTCTGTCCACAGACCAGCGTGTGGATGAGCTTCTCTGATTGAGGCTCCCTTCCCAGATGACTCCCGATATATCAAGTTGAAAAATAAAATTCCACCAACAAACAAGCCCCTAAGCAACGGCAGCCATCTCTTCCTGTAAAGCAGTCCCTAGTGCATCGCGCATATGCAGTGAGCAGTCTGTGATCGGTGGCTGCCGTGCCCTTGTCTGATTGGTGGGTGGAGGAGGTCTGAGGTGGACGAGAGGAGAACAAGCACCCTGACAGCTCACTGCATCCCTCTTGCCAGCTTTCTCCCATGTGGTGGAGAACACAGCCTTCTTTGGTGATGTGGTGCTGCGCTTCCCGAAGATTGTACACCACTACTTTGACCATAATTCCAACTGGAACCTGCTTATTCGCTGGGGCATCAGCTTCTGCAATCAGACAGGTGTCTTTGACCAGGGGCCCCACTCACCCGTCCTCAGCCTGGTAAGGACTAGTAAGAGGGCTGGGATCCCTGTCGGGTGGTGAGCTGGGAGCCTCAGCTCTGGATGTGGTTGACCCTGTCAGTTATCCTAGCTACTTAATGTGCTCTGTAAGTGTCAGGGCACTTTGTGTCATAGAGGCCTAATTCCAAAGGGTTCTGTGCTGACTTTCGGAGGTCCCTAGGGATTGTTTCCGGCCCACATTTGCCCAGGCTCTGAGGCTTAAGATCCTGTATAGTGGAATGGCTCTCTCGTAATCAGGGGCAGGAGGCAGAAGAGGATGACCAGCTTTTTCATCCACAGATGGCCCAGGAGCTGGGGATCACTGAGAAGGATTCTGACTTCCAGAACCCATTTACAATAGACCGGACCGAGGTGAGCTGCTGGGGCCTGTGACTGTCGGTGTCTGATGGGCATGGGAGGTGGTTCTGTGGGACTAAGGCCTAGGGTATGCTGTGTGGGCTTGGAACCAGACAACCCAATGTATCCGATGTACTCAATGTACTCAAGTAACTGATGGTTTGGGTAAGTCACAGTTCCTCTCTGAATGAGCACCACAGCTGGGGTCTGGTGGAGATTGGGGATCCCTCATATGTACCCCAGGTTGTAAGTGTCAGAGTGACCAGCTGAGGCCAGGTCATGTTCTTCCCTGCTCTGAGCGTCTGGTGCTGGTACACTTGGGGCTTCTGTTCTCACGCCTACATGTGCCTTTAATCTAGAGTTCTAAACTTGGCTCTGGGGGCTAACAGCTGCAGCTTGAGAAGACAGATGGTGACACAGGGGGAAGGGATCAGAGGGAGCAGGGCAGACCCAGGAGGACAGGAAGGAAAGGCTCCTCCTGTGGGTGAGACTGAGTCTGACAGGCTTGAGGGTCTACCTGCGTTGTCTGGATGCCAGGTTTCCAGTACAGCGGAAGCAGTAGCCAGACTGTTAGCCTTGTGGCCTTGGGTCCCCTTGTTCTTCAGGTCTTTACATGGAAGGGCCAGGCAGATGTGGGGCATGCAGTAGGCTTGCATTATACCTACAGACCACTGTGCTTAGGAAATTTGCCATCTTCATAGTGAATTAAACAGATCTGTGCTTTGCCAAGAAAAAGATAGATACCTTATCCTTCCAAGATTAGTCTCTGCAAACATAATCCTGAAAAAGTGGTCTGGATAAAGAGTTGCTAGAAATGAGATGTGGTTGTACTTACCTATAACCCCAGCAATCATGAGGCTGGACCAAGAGGCCACCTGTCTATGTAGTGAATTTGAGGCTAGCCTGGACTAAAACTGCCTTAAAACAAACCAAAAATAAAGTCAGTCAAACAAGAGGATTGACCAGATTGATCACTAGGTACTCAGTAAGCACATAGATTGCTGGGGCATTGCCTCCTGCCGGGCAGTCTGACCGAGGCAGTGACCGAGTCCATTCAGTTTGTCTCATGTCACTGAGGTACAGTCATATGCGTTGTTTTTGGTTTATTGATTTGAGTTTTGAGATAGTCTCACACTGTAACTGAGGTAGACCTTAAACTCTGCCTTAGCCTTCCTTCCAAGTGCTGGGTTCCAGCTGCCACACGCTCGTTCTGAGGATGAGGATGAGGCCAGCCTGCAGGACTGACTTCAGTTAGCATGTTCTTCAGGGTCCCCAACTCAAACAGATGTTGCTTAGATCTTGGGACTAAGATGTCTCATTCAAGCCATTAGAACATCGTCTAAAAATTAATGTGCACCCACCTAAGATTTAGATTTCATCTGCCAGTTTTACTAAATGTATTTGTTAATAGTTATAGGAAGCAAAAGCAGAGCAGCAGTCATTCAGCGTGGGCCAACGTCCCTGGGGCCTCTCTCTCCCGCTGTATGCTTTTAAGTTGTCAATACATTATTTGGCCAAGTCCTGGGGATATTTAAGTGCAGAATCTTAGCTTCTGTTGCCTTGTGTGGTATAATTCAAGGCTGCTCAGACATTAAGAATAAAAGATAGTTTATCTGCAAGAATAAAACAAGATTAGGCCATCCTTGCCCAGCACTCTGAGGACTAGCTACCTCTGATGGTGTGGAACACAGGACAGTAGTTCATTATACTCTATGTGAGTTTTCCCGTCACGTGGATGAGAATTGCATGCCCAGTGATGGTTAGTGGTACCTGCCACTGGATTCTTCTCTGAGTCTTCTAGAGTCTTAGGGCATCCCCAGGTGCTTGTGTTCTTGTTGAATTATTCATGTGTCCCCTCCTGATACCTATAATGTAACTGTTCTCTAGTTACTTCCCCTGTTCACCTAGACTTTGTTTCAGAAGGTTCAGATGAGAGCGGAACATGGAATTTTTACATGTTATAGAACTGATTGTGGTGACAGGCAGGCAGACAGACAGACAGACAGACAGACAGACATTTTTACATGGTTATAGAACTGATTGTGGTGACAGGCAGGCAGGCAGGCAGGCAGACAGACAGACAGACAGACAGACATTTTTACATGGTTATAGAACTGATTGTGGTGACAGGCAGGCAGGCAGGCAGACAGGCAGACAGACAGACAGACATTTTTACATGGTTATAGAACTGATTGTGGTGACAGGCAGGCAGGCAGGCAGGCAGACAGGCAGACAGACAGACAGACATTTTTACATGGTTATAGAACTGATTGTGGTGACAGGCAGGCAGGCAGGCAGGCAGACAGACAGACAGACAGACAGACATTTTTACATGGTTATAGAACTGATTGTGGTGACAGGCAGGCAGGCAGGCAGGGAGGCAGACAGACAGACACACACACACACACACACACACACACACACACACACACACACACACACACACACATGTAATCCCAGCCGTTTGGAAGGTTGAATAGGAATATCCATTGAGCCCTGGAATTTGACACCTGGGACAAAATCCAGGGGAACTAGCTTTCAGCATCCTCTCCCCGTGGTCATGGAAGATGTATTTAATTCCCTCAGCAACCAGTCGTGACGGGGGCTTCCTTCGTCAACTCTCTTTTCTGGGAGCCAGTTACATGAGTGCCCTGTATCTAACGAGTCCCCAAACTCCAAGCTGCTGGAAGGAGACTTACCACAGACCATATCGATGTCACAGACAGTGGAGGACAATGAGCCACGCGTCCTGATTAAGACTGTGGTTTGCAGCTGCCAGGCAAGACCCAACTTTAGACACAGGGCTTTTAAAAGACAGCACCCAGGCCTGCAATTCTTTCCCTGGGTTTCATTATTGTTTCCTTGTTTGTTTTGAGACAGGGTCTCATGTAGCCCAGGCTAGCCTCAACTCCTTATCCTCTTGCATTTACCTCTAAAGTTCCAAAACTACCACCATATCCCACCACCACGCACGGCTACCACTGCACTGCTAACTAATTTCTGTTCAACACCTTAGTTTTTATCCTAGTGGAACCACAGGATTATGGTGGGACTATGCCTAACTGTTCATATCTAGCAGAATCTCTGAGGTTCCTGTTGAGCCAGTGCAGCAAGGGTATAGTTTTCCCCATCAGTAGTGGTTCCTGCTTCCAAATGGTACACACCTCAAGGCTGCTTGCTGTAATCATAACTCTGAGAAGTATCCCTGGGCAAGACCTCGATCCAAGTGGGACCCAGTCAGTGCAGAGGCCCAGGGCCTTGCAGAGGTCATTCTCGCCACAAGGGGGCACCAAGAAGATGCTTAGTTTCTGTAAGTGGGTTTTTCTCACCCTGTGGTCACACATGCCTCTGTTCACAGAAGATTGAGTCAGAAGTGTAATGTTATCAGAATATGCTCTTAGATGTGGCCATCAAAGCAACACAATTTCCCTGGGCTTCCCACATAATATACAAATGGCTTCCAGCCTGCCCATTTTAAAAGGTTTATTTATTTATTTTATGTATATGAGCACACTGTAGCTGTCTTCAGACACAGTAGACTCCATTACAGATGGTTGTGAGCCACCATGTGGTTGCTGGGAATTGAACTCGGGACCTCTGGAAGAGCAGTCAGTGCTCTAACTGCTGAGCCACCTCTCCAGCCCACTGCCCACTGTTTTGTATTCAGCGTGGACCTCTCTACTTCAGCAGCACCCGAAGAGTCTCTCTCACTCTTTTATTATTGATTTATTGTTTGTTTGGTTGGTTGGTTTTTGGAGACAGGGTTTCTCTGTGCATCCCTGACTGTCCTGAAACCTGCTTTGTAGACCAGGTTGACCTTGAACTCAGATCTACCTGCCTCTGCCTCCCAAATGCTGGAACTAAAGGCCTGTGCCACCATCACCCTGCTGAAGATTCTTTTCTTCTTGAGATAAGAGTGATAGAATCTGGGGGGTGAGTGGATGTCTGGTTCGTTCTATTTAGTTGGGCATTCCACCAGCTTGACCTGAATAGTCATTTCCGTCTCTGGACCACTCGGGGACTTCCCCCTTCTCCCGCAGACATGGACTACTCACTCGGCAAGTAGGTTATGCCACAAGGTGGCACTCTTAGTTTGCTTTTACCTTGGTCACACATTTGTCAATTTTGTCCTAAGGATATATAAAAGGACATATTTCACACCTGAGATTTGAATTCTTTGTGTTTTATATATTCTAAAGAGCCCATTTGTTGATTTTTGTCAAAAATGTCCACTGACTGCTGTTGAGACCCACGCGGGATTCTGTGCTTGGGCTATAGTGGAACACAGCACCCAATACCAACATTCCATCTTCCTGAAACACTGTTGTAGGTGTCAGGTGTAAAGTAGGTGACCACGAAGGAGGAGCCCAAGAATAAATTAGTACAAAGTTGTAAAGAGGGCACTAGTGAGAGGGCAGATGCCACTGAGGAGGCGGCCATAGAAGAGGTAGGTCTCCAGGGCAGTGGTGGCAGAGTAAATGCAATGCCACAGACAGGGCTGGAAGGAGGATTCTGGGCTTAGGCCACAGCTTGAGCAAAGGCCTGCAGGAGTATGGCCAGGGGTCTCATCAGTCATAGAGACAAATAAACACAGATGCAGCTATGATAGTTTCTTGGCTGTAGAGACCAACAGGAGCTGAGGATTGTGAGACTTCTGCAAAGGGTAGTTGAAGAAACGTGAGGACCTGGGGTTGAGGCTGGAGTTGCCCCATGTCCTCTGTCTATCTCTGCTTGCCAGCATCCCAGTCTCTCACTTCTCGATCATGCTCTGCCAGTGTGACTTCTGACCCACCCTCTCCTGGTGACTGTTCCTTGTTCACTAGGGCAGCACCTGCTGTCTAGGACTCCTAGCTTGCCTCCCTCCTGAGGGTGTGTCTGACAAGGATTCCAAGAACCACACTGCTCCAAGAGTCACACTGCTTCCTCTTTCTGAAAGAATGTATTTGTTTTCCAGTTCATGCCTTGGCTGGCACCTGTCTGCCATTCCTGGAATCTCCTATCTCATTGCTTGTCAAGCTCCTGATTATCTCATGGTCCAGTCAGTGGCTTCCTGAGCCCTTTCATCTGATTTCTTGTCTGGGGCTTCCTGAGGGCAGGGCCTTCTCTAAGAATCTTCTTGTCTTACATTCCATGATTTAGCTTGGAGGAAACCCTTTGCTACCCCTAGGCTAAATCTAATTACTCTGCTCATCTCAGTTTATTCCTAGCACTGACCCTTTCCAGAAGGCTTTGAGGGAAGAAGAAAAACGCCGGAAGAAGGAGGAGAAGCGGAAAGAGATCCGGAAAGGCCCAAGAATTTCAAGATCCCAGTCTGAGTTGTAGCCCTGGACCAGCCTGGGGCCTGAAGGATCAGCAAGTGACCAGTGAAAAAAGGCTGCGATGTGGCCGTGGTGTGGCACCGTCAGGCACCTCGATGAGCACCAGCAACTTCCAGATGGGAGGGAGGCCTACATTTGCTGCATCCTCAGAAGCCAGGTTTGAGCCCTGGTCAAAAAGACAGAGCTTCCAGGATCTTACAGCACACTAGGGATGCCTTGAGAGGACACTGTTCCACAGACAGGATCATGCAGGGAAGCTGCTGGAGGAGGCTGGCTGAAGAAACTCCTGGCTTGGATCCCATTGGTGAGGGCAGGCTGCAGGCCAGATGCTGCTCTTCGTAAGGAAGCAGCAGAACCAGGCTCTGAGTTATAAGTGAAGGCGCTGTGCTTGCAGCCAGCCTATGTCACTGGGCTGCCTGCCTGTCAGGGGTCCAGCTCTTTGCAGAGCAATACTAAAAGCTAGCAAATCCACTGGCCTCCCCAAGGCTGGTGAGAGAACTATTAGGGCAGCAGACACTTCTGGAGATGTTGGGACCAGCATGGAGTACATTTCTACCTCATCAAGAGGGGAAGTCCTTGGGTTGGGGATTTAGCTCAGTGGTAGAGCGCTTGCCTAGGAAGCGCAAGGCCCTGGGTTTGGTCCCCAGCTCCAAAAAAAAGAACCAAAAAAAAAAAAAAAAAAAAAAGAGGGGAAGTCCCTGGCCTCTGCAGTGCAGAGAAGCAAGAGCTAGGTTTGGTCTCACTCACTCACTGCTGCCCTTCCTGACGGGACAGTTTGGAGAGGGGACTCAGGCGTACCCTGGGAGAGTGTTTATTTCAAGGAGACCTTAAAAGAACATGATCTCCATTCTCAGATAACTGGAGACAGTCACTGAGCTGGTTCAGGGACAATCCACTTGTTCTCTCTGCTGCTAAAGATACTGCGGCGAGAGGCTGTAGGGGACAGGTTGCAGGGGAAGGCTGTGCTTTGTGATGGGTCTACTGTAGCTGAGTTGATCAGACAGTGGACTTCCTAGCTCAGGGTCAAGCAGAGCCCTATGGCCACAGAGCAGGACGCTGTGGAAGGAGTTAGACCCTCAGAAGGCAGCCTGGTGTCTCTAAGTTTCAAAGCAGGTGGCTGTCTTGGCTCTATTGAAATTACAGCTCCACCTCTTTGATGTTGCCAAGCCAAAGTGTATGGCTTAAAGGAGCGGAGACACCCCAGCCCTACCTCCACCTCAAGTGCAGGTGTTGCTAACAGTGCTCAGTCAAGACCTGAGTCTTGGCCTGATTGGCCTGGCCTGCTATTTCTCTTCCCTGTGCTGTGCCTTCATTGGTAAAATAAATCTGATGGTGTCTGAATTCTCTGACAAGCTCTAAACCATGTCTTCCGAGTTTTTCCCTGACCTGACTAGCAAAGGGAAGCCAGGTATTGGGGAGGCTTCATGGAAGGTTCTAGAACAGACTGCTTCCCAACAGTCATCCAGGAAAAGTAGAGGGGTAAGAAGTAGTTGGGAGGAGTGCTGGAGTTTTCCTGTTAGCAGTGCTTTGTCTTGTCTGCTAGGCACAAGAGATACACAGCTGGCCCAGAAAATGTAGGCTGCATTCCCAAGGCCTGTCCCTTCCCAGCTGTGTGACCCAGCTGATTCCCGGGAGGTTTATATGAGATGACAACACTAGAGTTTGTGACTTGGCCCATGAAAAAGATGGGATCTACCCTGTCATCTGTTGAACCTGCCTTAGTGCTTATGGGACTAGGGGCTCTCCCTGTCCCCTCCGTCTTTGAGAGAGGCTGTAGTCACTCTTTTGCAAGGACAATGCCTTTCTAGAGAAATTCTTTAGAGACCTGTGTACAGGTCTCCCTTTCTCTCTCTCTTATTCTCTCTCTGAGACAGGGTTTTACTGTGTAGCGTTGGTTGTCCTGGAACTCACCATGTAGACCAGGCTGGCCTCGAACTCAAGAGATCTGCCTGCCTTTGCCTCCCGAGTTCTGGGATTAGTGGAGTGTGCTAGCATGCCCACTCAACCTGTCTTTCTTAGAAGAGGTGCGGGGGCTAAAAGGGTGGGTCAAGCAGGGTAGCCGTAGCTACAGCTGTGACTGTGGGGTAATTTCTTTGTGCTCTGCCATCAGCATTTGTCGACCTCCATTTTCTGAGACAGCCATCTGGCCATCATTGGGAATTTTGATGTTTTGATTGTGAGTTAATTAACCTTTAACAACTGAGCCCTAGAATTTTTATAATTTGAGGCAGAGCCAGAGAACTATAAAAGTGATGAGAGGACAGAGAAAAGGCCAGTAGTTAAGAGCACTTGTTCCTGCAGAGGACCTGGGTTCTGATCTGTTCCCATATGGTAGCTCACAACCATCCCTAACTCCAGTTCTGGGGGATCTGATGCCCTTTTCTGACCTTGGGCACTGGGCACATATATGGTACACATACTTGTATCTATGAAGGAAAACCATTCATACAAATAAAGTATATTTTTAATAGCTGAGCCTTCTCTCCAGTCCAAGAATAAATTTTTTTTTTTTTTCCGGAGCTGAGGACGGAACCCAGGGCCTTGAGCTTGCTAAGCAAGCGCTCTACCACTAAGCTAAATCCCCAACCCCAAAAATAATTTTTTTTTTAATTTAAAAAAGTGTTGAAGGAAGCAGCCCCATGTGATAGGAAGGCCAACTTGGGACCAACCTAGGCTGTGCCTTTGTAACTAATGTCATCGGGATCAGGCCCTTCTTGAGTTCTCTACCCCAGAATGCTCAGATGTCTGACAGAATACGTACTTATGAAAAGGCCCTGCAGGCAGACGATGTCTGGAATTTAACGGACTTTGGTGGCAATTTGCCTTCTCCAATTTTTTTTTTTTTTTTTTTTTTTTGGAGCTGGGGACCGAACCCAGGGCCTTGCGCTTCCTAGGCAAGCGCTCTACCACTGAGCTAAATCCCCAACCCCAATTTTTTTTTTTTTAATCTCACTGATTTGCTCAGTGCCCATTGTTGTGTCCAGGGCCTGAGAGAAGGACCCAGTCTCCCTTTCCCTCTCCTTGTGTTCAGCCCATCTGGTATTTTTTTCTTGGGCTTTTCCCTCTCTGATCTCAGTGCTTAACTTGATGGATTCTGTTCTCTCTTCCTCAAAAGTGGCCAAGGATTTCCATCTGCAACCTTCAAAGAAATAAGCAGCTCTCTTGCTTGCCTCTTCTGTCCTTGAGTTTGTTCCCAGTGTTGGTTGCTGTGGTCACTTGTTCTGGGAACTCCACCTTTGAGCCTTACGGAGACACAGAATAGGCCAGCACTCAGGATGCAGGCCGAACTCCGTGTTTTGAAGCTGCCCTGGTCTACATAGCAAGCTCTAGGCCAGCCCCAGCTACACATGGAGACAACTCTTTCAAAAATGGTGGTGTGTGAGCAGCTTGCTTTAGAAGACAAAAACATAAACAGCTGATGGAAGGCACTTGCTTCGCTAGCTTACCCAGCAGGAAGGATTCAATCGTGTAATGGTGTATGTTTATGGTCGTGGCAGTGACCTAGGTAGGAGTGTATAAGTTTCCCAGTCGCCTGGACAGTGACCATTGCTAAAGGTGCTCATGATGGCATCTGTGATGGTGTACTCTAGGATATTCCAGTCTTCTAAGCTTCCAAGTCCAGTCTGTGGCACTCTGGAGACTCTGGGAGCCCCTTAATGATCTCTTAAGGCAGGGAATCTCAACAGTGGCACTGAGGACATTTTGGACCACTTAGCTGTTGTGTCAGAAGGCCTCTCCTGAGTGTTGTAGGATATTTAATAAATATCCCTGGTCTCCACCTATTAGATGCCAATAGTAGTCCCCCAGTTAGGACAACTAAAAATGTCCTCAACCATTGATTGCTAGATGTGTCTCTTGGGCTGGCAGTTCTTCTTCCCTCCCTCAGTCTTCCATTTTCCTCTGCCTTTTTGGTCATTCTCCAGAGAGATGCCTAGAGCCTCTGGGGATGAACCTTCTGGGTTACCCTTGTTATGAGCTCTGTCCCTCTTTTAGACTTTTTTCCTCACTTCTTTAAATGAATAGGTATTTTGACCTAGCTTCCCTTTTCTGGGCTTTTCTTGGACAATCAAACCCTCTGAACTTAAGTGTTGGTGGCATCTGCCCTGCTACCAACCAACAGCCATCATTAGTATGTTTTGGGTTGTTTCTTGTCCCCTATCAGAGATAGCTGCTTTCTCGTGTCTCCCCCAATAAATCTCTCATGTGAGGCTTGTTGTGCAGTGTGACTTGGTGGTATTCCTAGGCTCCTAACTACCAGGATGTCTTTCCCTTTCAGAGCAGCAACAGTGTAACTGGAGAAACCTTCACTCTGAGCTTAAACCCAGAAGTTAAGAGCTGTTTGCTTGCCACAGACATCAAATAAATGTGAAAGTTATAACTGTGGTCCTATGCTGTTTTGAAGATGACAAAACAGGCTTATCAACAAACAGTTGCTTAGCCAGCCCAGGAGCACAAGGTAGATTATTGAATCCGCAAGTTTCCCCACAGAGCCTGTGCTTTCTTTAGGTCTGACCCCTAAAACAACTGCCTCACGCACAGGAAGGTCTTCCTATTTTGTCATGAAAACCTTTTTTCCTGTCAATACACACTTAAGTCCTTTTTAAAATGCCCATTCCATCATTTTTTTTAATGATGCCCTGATATTCCACAGTTTGGAGGTAATTTGTGTACCTGATGCCTTACTGTGCTGCTGTTTTCCCGTTACAGAGAACTTTGTGATGAATACATGTACTTAACTTTACTAGCATTTCTTTGGACGCTAATCCTTGTTTCCTCGGATACATTCTGGGAAGTGTGCACCTTTGTGTCCAGTGTGACCGACACCTGTAAGATGTAGTGAGGTGACTGCAGGAGTGGGGTCTCACCTCAAGAGCCCATTGGTGGGCTTTGGCAAATGACCTCGTCTGAAGGCCTGGAGGTTTATGAGGTTTTCCAAGATTGAGGGCCAGTTGTAAAATGTTCACAACACTCAGGCGATTCAAGAACGTGTTAAGTCTCGGATGGGACAAGTGTGACTTAAGGTCTGGATAGTCTATCCCTGAATGTTGGGGTACCAAGATTCTACCCAGGGCTAGGGGGAGGGAAAGAGACAACTGGGGAGATGACGTAATGTGCTCGCAGAGTAAAGGGGGCGGTAGTAGGAGGTAGCGCTGGACAGCATTGTGTTTAACCCTTCTACTTCCGGACTCTTGGCAAAGTTGCTCCTGGAACTGATCCAACGGAAAAGTAGCGTCTCCTTTAAACCAGAGGAAGGCTGGGACGAGGACCGGGAGGCTACTCTCCGCTGGCGCTTGGAAGCCGTGAGGGGCGGAGTCTCGCTATGCAAATCTGAGCTGCTGATCGATGACGCGCCATCACCCCATGAGCCGCTTCGCGCTCCGATTGGCTAATGCAGGCCTGGTCCCATTGACAACAAACATGGGGGCGCGGAGGCTCGGGGCGGGGCTGCAGTGGGCGCGGCCCGGGGCGGGGGAATTCTGCCCCGCCCCTTCCGTGGAGTCGGGGCGCAGCTCAAACATGGCGGCGGTTGGCACCGGGCGGTGAGGCGGTACCAGGTGGGGGCTGTCGGGTGTCATGGGCGGTGGCGGCGGTACCGCCTCCGCGTCTCCCTGAGCTGGACCTCACGGGGGACTCTGCGCCGAACTGGGCGATGGATGAGAACAGCGAGCTGGGCGGTCTGGAGACCATGGAGACCCTCACGGAGCTGGGCGATGAGCTGACTCTCGGGGACATCGACGGTGAGTGGCGGCTGGGTGGGAGTGTGGGGGGCGCGCGGGGAGGAAGGGGTTACGGCGGCGCTCGCGGGTGCGCGTGCGCCCACCCCGCGATCGCCCCGGCGTGCGCGGGAAGGAACCCGCGGACCGGGCTGCCGGTGAGGTTCCCAGTTCTTCTTGCTCCAGAGTCTGAGCCCGGGTCGTGACTCAGGGCTCCGGGTGGCTGAGGAGTCCTGGCGCCGCGGGGCCTGAAGCGGGGTTGGGGGCGTCGCGAATACTGCCAGAGAAGAAAGCGAGGCGGCCGCCTCCCTCGCGCGCCCACACGCTCTCTGGTTTGTCCGGTCTTCGCCGGCGTCCGGCGTCGCACCTGTCACTCCCTCCCTGGTCACTGGAGCGGCTTCGGGATTTCCCGGACTGCGCTCCGGGCTCGGCTCCCCACGCCCCCGCTCTTTTCGGGATTGACTGACAGCCGGGTCTCCTGGCGCTCTGGAAAACTTTGGGCATCAGCTGCAAAAGCAAGTTACTGATGGAGTGGACAGAGACCGCAGAGTGCGGCGGCCTTGCATGGAGACCCAGGCGCTCCTTCTGTCGCACTGCAAAGGGAGTTGAGCTGCAAGAATTTTGAGTTGTGGCCCCTCGGGTACTGACTAGGGAGCGGGTGGCCTTTGTTTCGGCGGCCTTAACAGCGAAGTGGAAGAACTGGTAGGAGCCCAGGGATCCTCTCTTACAATTCTCTCACTTTTCAGCCACGGGAAAGAAGGTTTGGAGAGGGTCCCAGACTTGCCCGCGGTCATCATGCTGCTTAACAAAACCCAGTTCTTTCTGTTTCTGAGCCAGTATTAGTTTCTTTCCACTCCACCTTTGAGAATTTGAAGTCCAAAGAACAGGCTAGTAATTCTCAGTAGTCGGGCTCTTCTGAAGTTCTCAGTCATTTATTCCTCCCACAATCCCACGGAATAGGTATCACTCAAATTTGCAGGAGGTATTGTCTAAGGTCACTTACTTTAGAGAGTCCAGAACTCCTCCTAAGCAATGACTCAGTTATGGAGTGTTTCTACATCTAGAATCTAGAACCTTGCAGGCATATATGATGGCTACATCCTCACTTTGCAGGTGAAGAAAGAGGTAGAAGGTTCTCTTGTGTAGGCAGAAAGTGACAACAGTTGTTTGAAGAAGGTGTTTGCTGTGTTCCTGTTTTGCTTTTGTAACATTTTTCCCACTTGGTTCGCCCTTACTTCTCATTTTGATCATCCAGTGTGACAAGACCCTGTAATTGAAGTTCCACTTTTTTTTTTTCTTTTCTTTTCTTTTTTTCGGAGCTGGGGACCGAACCCAGGGCCTTGCGCTTGCTAGGCAAGCACTCTACCACTGAGCTAAATGCCCAACCCTGAAGTTCCACTTAACCACAGATTCTTCCACCAAGTATTGCTAAACACAAAGATAGGTTAACAAGTGGGAGGGGTTACTGCTTGGAACACGGGAGTGGCTAATGTGTTTTGAGCACTCAGGTACAAGACACAGTGTTAAGCACTCACACAGCTTTTCAATTCGTGTCACAGCCCTATCAGATAACGCTGTCAGACTGGCCATCTCCCCACTGTTCATTAGCTTACCCAGAGTTCCCTAGTCAGTAAGAAGTAGGTCTAAAACTGCCTACCAGCAGGGGCACAAGAAAAAAATTCATGTTGTTTTTTTTTTTTTGTACTTATATTTTATAATGACCTTTATTTGTCTAAATTTTCAACATATTAAATTACCTAGTGGTTAATATTAACCTTATAGATTGCTAAGTCTATGTATAAATAAAATGTATACTCTAGAAACCACAGCAGTAGGTCAGTAGTTTCTTAGGCCTCTGCCTAGTTTGGGAAGTGTTTACTTGCTCCAAGAGCCGGCTTTGGTATCTCAGTTGTAAAATATGGATGGCATTTTAGGACCACGTAAGGTTGCATGTGCACAGGGCAGTAAGTGAAAGTCAGTGAGGAAGCTTCCTTGAAGGCTAGTTTACCTGCAAGATCACACTGAGGAGATAGCCACTGACCTTAAAAGACAAGAAGAACCAGTTGAACAAAGCAAAGGCCAGCGGTCTAGATGGAAGTGTCCCTGAATCCTCTGTGCTCCTGAGCAGCTTACTGAGGGGTGGGGATGGAGGTGGGGCAAACCACCTTTCATTTCCTTCCCACAGTTCTTTGCACCTAGAACAGCACTTGGAACAGTGGGAATGCGCACTATTTGTGGAATGCCTGTCTGAGTACCTGGGGCAGGATATTAAATATTAGGTATAGTTTCCCTGATTGGATTAGAGCAGAGTGAGCAGCCCATGGGCATCTGAGATGAGGAAGAGAGTAGTATGAGTGCACTTTTGTAACTCACAGCCTAGAAATCTCACGGTTCCTTCAGGAGGTCAAAGAACTGTGAGTCCACAGCCAGCGGGGTCTCTTCTTGGTCAGAGAGCTAAAATTCTTGTTTCTTTTGACTAAAATAAATGATTAGGAATATAGTTCCATGGCAGGGCGCTTGCCTGGGGTTTGTAAAGTCCTGGGTTTGATACCTACTACTGCACAGACTATGCAAATGAGCACAGTGGAGCCTTCAGAAATGGAAGAAGGAGGAAGGGTCACCTCCTGTTCTAAGACCCAGCCCGTGAGACCCTCATCTCAAACTGAAAAATAAGAGTGCTGAGGGGGATGAGGGTGTAACTCAGCAATAGAACTCCTGCTTAGCATATGTGAGGGCCTAGGTTCCGATTCCCCATACTGCCAAAAAAAAAAAAAAAGGTAGAATAAGCAATTTCAGCTGGACACTACATAAATAAAAAAGGGCCATCTTATAATACAGACTGACTGAGATAACCTAATTAAGTTAGGTAGTGGAGTGAAGCCTCTTGGAAGAATATCAGTGTCATTCTCTTTGAAGCAATGCCAGAGTCTGGATTTTTATGTTTTTTTAAGTGTTGGCTTCATTATCTTTTTTTGTTGCGTGTGTGGTTGTGATTGTGGGCATAGGCGAGCCATGGTGTCTGTGGAGATTACAGTGTGACTCCAGGCATCAGGCTTTGGCTTTCATCTTTGCAACGGTGTCTCTCTCTCTCTGTTTCACACTGCTTGTGCTGTCTGGCCTCCCCCCTTCCCAGCATTCCCGGCTGCCTTCCATCTCTGCAGGGACTCTGAGTTTACAGACTTGTACTACCACACTCAGCCTCCTGTGGGCCCCTGGGGTTTGAACTCAAGTCCTCGCACATGTGCGACAAGTAGTTTATCCACTGAGCTGTCTCCACAGACCTTAACTTTTTTTTTTTTTTTTACGTTTATTCTGTTTATAGATATTCGTTTGCCCACCTGTGTGTCCACATTTGAATGACGGGGTCAAAGGGCAACGTTTAGAGTCAGTTCTCTCCTACTATGTGGGTTCTGGGGATTGAAGTCAAATCACCACGCTTGGCAGTGTGTCTCCTTACCCACTGAGCCATCTTATTGGCCCATCCTGTTAAAAATTTGTTTTTTGAGAGTTCCTTAAGTGTCTACAATGCGTTTTGATCATGCCCGTCCAGCCACCTTTTCTAACTCCCTCCCCCCAACCCCCGTTTCCCTCCAGTTTCCGTGTACTCTTCTTTTTGAAAAATAACTCACTAGTCCAATTAGTGCTGCCTGTGTGCACATAGTAGGACCTACTACACCCACAGGCTAGGCTGAAACTCACAAAGGCCTTTCAGGTCCCGAGATTAAAAGCTTGTGTCACAAATCTCGCTTGTCCCTCTTCCTTTTCTAAGAATAGAGAAACCAACACCTGAAACCAAAACTTATGAAAGAACCGCTTGCTCTGGCCCATCTTGTATCTCTCCTCAGTCTTCTCCTTGGCCTCCCACCTGTCTTGTATTGCAGAGTAGGGTCTCTGAAGACAACCTTGTTGACAGTAAACATGTCTTTCATAAGGGCAAAAAGATCATATTTTCTTCCACTTGGATCACAAACACAGAGTCAAGAACGTGATCTTTTTGCTAAGCACAAAAGAAATCGGTGTCAGCGGACTGCAGAGATGGTTCAGCAGTTAAGAATGCTGGCTGCTCTTCCAGAGGTCCTGAGTTCAATTCCCAGTACCCACGTGGTGGCTCCCAGCTATCTGTGATTGGTTTTAGGAGATCTAATACCTACATGGTGCACAGACATACATGCAGGCAAAGCACCCATACACAAAAAACACTAATTAACCAATTAATTTTTTAAAAATAGGTGTCAAGAGCAACACACTGATAAGCTTATGAAGGAATAACCAAGCTACCTGAAAGATAAAAAAGCTGCTAAATTTTTTTATTTGTAATTAACATGTGTGAGAAAATGGTACGAGACCCAAGAGGTAAATTGGAATTGAACTGTGCTTTTATGGACTACAGGTAGGGAATTGGTGAACATTTTGAAGTAGAAATAATTAGTCATGGGTTAAGAAATATCAACTGTGTTGATAAGAAACTTTCAGATGCGGGGGCGTGACCTCTGTGAGGGGTGACCCTGAAGACAGCACAGACAGATCTGTGGGATTCCATTGAGACCTTGAGCACAGGGCTTTGAGGAACTTAGAAGGTAGCTGTGCTAGGGAGGCTGGCCAAAGAGATGATGAAATGTGGGCTTACGTGGGCTTACGTATGGTGCCGGAGTAATTGCAGTAGGGATGGGAAACCTATTCAGAAGCTCAAGGGAGATCGAGGTGAAGGAAGAGAACGGACAGCGAAGGAAGAGCAGTCAGTGCTACAGAGAGCTGCAGGGATGCTCAGGCCATGTAAAGAGTCAGACTGGACAGAGGTCAGCCTTCATAGAGCAGTCAAGTACCAAGGGAGGGATCAAGAACTAAAGAAACCAGACAGCACTCAGAAGTCAGTGGGGGCCATGGGGAAGCAGAGGCGACTGTTCTCCTTGGAGAAGGTTGAAGAACTTCTGGAAACTGTACCTGGTTGGGCCTTGTGCATGTGAAGCAACCACTCTCCCACCAAGCTATAGTCCCAACTCGACATTTTATTTTGAAACACGGGCTCACTAAGTTGCTCAGACTGACCAGCCTGTCACTACCAAGCCCAGCATTCCTTTCCTGTCCTTAGGAGTTGCCTGTTCTAAACATTCTTTATAAATGGAACCAGAGCCTGTGGCTTCTTTCCCTTGGCGCGGGCTCCAGTGTTGCAATACAGAGCTTCAGCACAGCTTGTGAACTCACCTGTCCGCTGTCAGATCGTGGGGCTCTTTTTCCTTTTGGCTATTTGGAAAGAAGCAACTGAGAAATTCGGTTTTCTGGGGTAGATTGTATTTGTTGTTTGCTTGTCCATTCACTGACTCTCCTCCTTTCCCTGGTCAGTTCTTTCATTTCTTGCAGTCCTCATTCTGTTCGCCCTTCTCTGGTTAAGTCAGCCATCCTTAACAACCCACAGGGTGATGCTGGGGTTCCTGGTCCCTAGTTCTTGATTTGGGATGGTAGTGTTGTTTTTATGAAACACATTCAACTTCTAGAGGTAATTTGTTGTTGTTTGATGCTGGGTTTCATGTAGCTCAGAATGGCCTCAAAATGTGTGTGCCTGTGCGCATGCGCCAAGTTCTGGAATGACAGACATAGGTGGGAAGTAAAATTTTGAATATTGGCCTCTTTCTAAATATATAGTCAACTCACACTCTGACTTAATGTTTATAGTTTTAGGCAGTTATATGCGCGCGCGCACACACACACACACACACACACACACACACACACACACGCTCTTTTACTGTGTAAATTCTGGAACTCGCTATGTAGAAGTGGGGAGTGCTGGGATTAAGGGTACAAACCACAACTCCCAGCTGAACATGTCTTGTGACCCGGGCTGGGCTTGTGATACTCCTGGCTAGGCTGTCCAGTGCTGGCTTACACGTGTGTACTGTGAAGCCTGGTATGATAGGTAGGGCAGAGTTTATAGTGGAATTCTAAAGAAGCAGCTGTACTTCAGCTTCTAGGACTTGGAAACTTTGATCCCAAGCTGGCCAGGAGCTCACATCGCCCTGCCTCTGCCTCTCCCTCTGCCGTGCTGGTATTACAGGCGTACACTGCCATCCTCATATGGCCATTTTGATGTGCTGGGAACTGTGCCCACTGGGCTACACTGAGTAACAATGCACAACACGAGTCGTTTGCAGTTTCCTGCGAGAGCTCTGGAGAGTTTGCTGTTGTCCACAGCTTGTGTCTTCCCCATGTGCTGTAAGCTCTTGGTCCCATCTAGTTACATTTTCTGGGGTTTCTCAGACCCCAGGACCAGGGTGCCCTTGAGTTTTCCTTTCTCTGTCTGTTTGGCCTCACCCTTGTTAAACATTCTGTGTTCACACCCAAGCCATTAGGCTAATAATATTCTTGACCATTGAAGTCTTTAAAATTTGTAGTTCTCATACTCTGCTCAAGATCCTGCGATTTTTTTTTAATGTTATTTTTTTTTTTAGATTTATTTATTTATTTATTATATATAAGTACACTGTAGCTGTCTTCAGATACACCAGAAGAGGGCATCAGATCTCTTTACAGATGGTTGTGAGCCACCATGTGGTTGCTGGGAATTGAACTCATGACCTCTGGAAGAGCAGTCGGGCGCTCTTAACCGCTGAGCCATCTCTCCAGCCCAAGATCCTGCGATTTTTAAAAAGTGTGTTCTTGCTTCTGTCTCAAGTAGGGTTTCTCTGTGTAGCCCTGGCTGTCCTGGAACTCACTCTGTAGACCAGGCTGACCTTAAACTTCAAGAGCTCCATCTGCCTCTGCTTCCCAAGTGCTCGGATTAAAGGGCTGCACCACCACAGCTGGCTAGCCAAAACTTTTAAAGTATATACACACTTGGAATATTTTCACATTTGGATTGCTCTACATTGTAATAATTGCAGTGTAACAGGTCTTTGATCCAGTATAATCCAGCCAGATAGGCCACTGGCGTCTCTTTGGCTCTGTTGAACGTTTTCATCACGTGTAGTCTCTCAGCATAAGTACAGTTACTGTGAGCCTCAGGAAACTTCAGAGCCCACACTTCCAGCTGTGTCCTTCCCTTGTCAGAGTTTTCCATTGCTCCAAATTATGTTGGTTACTCTTACTTACTGGGGGTAGTGAAGTACTGTATTTACATGGATCAAAAATTTAAACGTGTAAAACAGGGCTGGGAGAATTCTTGCTCTTTCTACTTATCTCCCTAAATTATATCTCCTTAAAGATAGTCAAGCTTAGGCTGGAGAGATGGCTCAGTGGTAAAGAGCACTGGTTGCTCTTCCAGAGGACGTGGGTTCGATTTCCATATGGCTAACAAGCATCTGTAACTCCAGTCCCAGGGGAGCTAATATCTTCTGCTGGCCTCTGAGGTCGGTGCATGCGTGTGGTGCGTAGACATACATGCAGGCCAGACATTCATAGAAATAATGCAAACAATCCCCCCCCCCCTTTTTAAGTTTCTTTTACTTCCTGCTAAACTTGTTATTATAAGTAGAAGCAAAGACAGGAGAGATGACTTAGCAGGGGAGGGGCTTGCTGTCTGATGACCTGAGTTCAATTCACGGAAACCCCAAGGTGAAAAGAGAGAACTGACTCCAGTAAGCTGTCCTCCAATTATACATGCACACACGCATACACGCACACACGCACAGGAGCACTGAGGAACAAGAGGCAGGCTGGTCTCTGAGTTCAGGGCAGCCTGCTCTGTCCGGTGAGAAGTTAACATTCACTCTGCTCATGTCAGAGGTGCCATTTTAATGCCCACCAGAAGGGTCAGCTGGGGTTCTAATCCCTTTCTTTTTGTCCCCTTCTGCCATACTTCTGTCAGGTTCCGAGCTGAAGCCCCTCCCTGGTGCTCCGTGTGTCTGACAGACACACTTCACTTGTAACATGCTCCCCTCAGGTTCAGTGGCTCCTGGTTTTCAGTCTGTGCTTTGAGGGTCTTGGGAGGGTTTCCTAAATTTCAGAAGACTGTTCTGGAAGGTCTGTGTTCTCTCCCTGTATTTTTAGGGCATCATCCCTTGCCACCCCAAACTTTAGGTCCGTCTTCCCCTGAAAAACCGTGTCAGGCTTTTCACTGTTGTGAATGGTCTTGCAGAGTCGCTTCTTTTCACTAGGATTTGCTTATGACCACTGTGCACCCGAATCTCCACATAACTCAGGAAACGTCCTTCTGTTACAAGTCCTGTCTTTTAATTAAAAAAATCTCTCTTGAAGGACTAGAGCAGTGGTTCTCAACTGTAGGTCCTCACCCCCTTTGGGGTCACATATCAGATATTTATATTACAATTCATAACAGTAGCAAAATCACAGTTGTGAAGTAGCAATGAAAATAATTTTATGGCTGTGGGTCACCACAACATGAGGAACTGTATAGAAAGGATCCAGCAGAGCGTTGGCCTGGAGAGATGGCTCAGCAGTTAAGGGTCTGTCCTGCTCTTCCAGTGGACTCGAGTTGGTTCTTGGCACCTCCTCAGACAATTGACTACTGTAATTTGGGTTCTGAGAGTTTGAGGGGGTCCAGTGTGCTCTTCTGGCCTCTGAGGGAGCCTGCTACACTCAAGAGCACCGTGTGCAGATACACACTTACAGAACAGTAAAGTGGTTTAAAGTTGATCAGCCCTCAGGTCAGGCTTGCTAATACATACCTTCAACCCCAGCATCTGGGAGGCAGAAGCAGGTGGGTATTTGGGGTTGAGGCCAGCCTGGTGTTCATAATGGGTTCCAGGCTAGATTCCTTTCTGATGTAAGCAGGCTTCTGAGCTGTGGGTGTGAGGTAGTGTGATGGAATTCGAAACTCGAGAGATGCTAGATTCACTAATGATTTCACCTTCAGGGGCCATGGGCCTGATCCCTGGGCACTGGAAGTGACTGCCCCTGGGTACCCTGACTCTTCTGTGCATTCCTTCCATCCGTAGGGTGGGGGTTGGGATATCTGTTCCTCTAATACCTGAAGAGGTGAGCGAAGCCAGACAGTTGGCGGGGGCAAGAACTAATAGCCCCCCTTTTTTCTCTATCAAGAAGGGAATTGAATGAACTTCAGTTTGAGGTGATGAGTTTTTTAGAACAGTTTTAGATTGTTGGTCCCCCCCTCCCTTTGAAAAGGCTTTTGTAAGCACAGTGGGTGGGTCACAGGAGCAGTAAGAATGTGATAGGAGTTGTTCGGTTTCCTCCACAAGACTCAGGGTTAAAAACTTTTTGAGGTGATAGGATTTTTCACAGGCTAACAGAAGAGAAGAGTAGCCTGGCCCTCTGGTAAAGCCCCTTGTGAGTTCCTGCTTAGAAAGTCCTCCAAGTGCTGAAGGACTCCCAGGTCTCTCTAGCCTTGGGAGTCACTAATCCCCTCACAATCTTATTCTTGCACCTGACTCGGGAACAGGTCTCTTGGGCTCAGGGGTGGGGATGGTGATGAAACTCAGTTGCTGGACCAGGTGTGCAGCTCTTTGTTGCACTGACTTCTGCCTAGCCCTGGCTCCAGCCATTCCACTACTGCAGGGGAAATGGGTTATTTCCTGGGCGCTAACATTCCTGTGAGCCTCACACTTTCCTAAAGTCCCCCTGATAACATTTGTCTGCCTGACAGTGCTGTGAGGTCATGCTCTGTCTGTGAGGTCATGCTCTGTCTCTGTGAGGTCATGCTCTGTCTCTGTGAGGTCATGCTCTGTCTATGAGGTCATGCTCTATCTCTGTGAGGTCATGCTCTGTCTATGAGGTCATGCTCTGTCTCTGTGAGGTCACGCTCTGTCTGTGAGGTCACGCTCTATCTCTGTGAGGTCACGTTCTGTCTCTGTGAGGTCACGCTCTGTCTGTGAGGTCACGCTCTGTCTCTGTGAGGTCATGCTCTGTCTGTGAGGTCATGCTCTGTCTCTGTGAGGTCATGCTCTGTCTCTGTGAGGTCATGCTCTATCTCTGTGAGGTCACGCTCTGTCTCTGAGGTCACGCTCTGTCTCTGTGAGGTCATGCTCTGTCTATGAGGTCATGCTCTGTCTCTGTGAGGTCATGCTCTATCTCTGTGAGGTCATGCTCTATCTCTGTGAGGTCATGCTCTATCTCTGTGAGGTCATGCTCTGTCTGTGAGGTCATGCTCTGTCTCTATGTGCATCTTTCATGGGCATTCATAAGGGCTCTGCAAAAGAGAAAGGAAATGACTTAGCCAGGACTTTCTATGCTGAACAGAGTGTGCAGTTCATCCTTTTCTTTGCCTTGTGGGAATGAGGTAGGAGATGCCCTGGCATAGGAGCCTTTTCTCTGGTCAGAGGTTGAATGAATGAAATGAATACCCTGTGTTCATAGTCCAGTGCTAAAGGGTATTTGAAATGAATGAAACAGCCCCTATTTTCAGGGAGCTTTTTCTTTTTGATTGCTGTACTCCGAGTACAAATTTAATCTCAATGTTCCCAAAGAAAAAATGTAGCTGGAGCCTGCACAGGAAGAATTCCAGATGTTTGAAGCACTAAGGAAGGGCTTGGGGAAGTCTTCACAAGGACTTTGGCTAAGTTGTGAATGAAGGGTGGATGAACAGATCTTAAAAATTATTTAATTTATTCTATGTACATTGATATTTTGCCTGCATGTATGTCTGTGTGAGGGTATCAGATCTTGGAATTATAGATGGTTGTAAGCTGCTGGGAATTGAACCTGGGTCCTCTGGAAGAGTGGTCGGTACATTTTACAGGTGAGCCATCTCTCCAGCCCCTAGCAGATCCGTTCTTTTTTTTTCTTTTTTCTTTTTTTCGGAGCTGGGGACTGAACTCAGGGCCTTGTGCTTGCTAGGCAAGCGCTCTACCACTGAGCTAAATCCCCAACCCCAGATCCATTCTTGATAAACCGTTACCTTCTCAACCAGTTTTGGTCAGTTCTATGCATCAGTGTATTCTTTATCTGACTAGCATGAATTAAAAATGATGTTTATTTGGAGGAGGATAGTATGTGTATTGATCAGAGAATCTAGAAAGCTGGGCTTGATAAATGGGTTCGAATCCCAGAGAGGCTCAGCGGTGCCAGAGCCCAGCCAGGGTTGGGGTAAACAGCAGCCTGCTCAGGACTACACCTTCCTGATGATCTGTTGTCTACTTTCCTGGATAGGAGCATGCCTTAACAAGTGAAACAAAAATGGCAACTGCCCATTGTGCTTCTTCTCTCTGGTGATGACATCGCTAAGGCCTTCACATTCCCCTAGGTAGCTCCATCTGTCCCTCTTGAGTTCCATGATCTCTGCATTGTTGACTTGCGGGGCATTGTTTTGATGTTCTTTGTCCTTCAAACTATTCCTTCTTCCTTGAATATGCTTCCATCCCTTTAGCTCATAAAACCCCTTTTGTCCTAGGTGTGATTTTCAATCTCCCAGAGTGGATTGGTCCTTTCCCCCTGGCCTTATCTTTTGAGGCACCTGTTCTCCCTTACATTGGAGTTGGTGGGATTGGTTGGGTTTCTGTCCTCTTGAAGTGTTAGGTAAGCATTCTACCGCCAGAACCACCAGGCTGCAGCCCTAGCGTATCCGCCCCCCTTCTAGACACAGTCTCAGTGCAACAGACAGACCTCACATTCAGACCTCTTGTTTCAGTCTCCCAAATGCTGGGGATTAAACTCAGGGCCTTCTACATGTCGGGTAAACTCCCCATCACTGAGCTGTATCCCCGACACTTCTCTGTGGGGTTGAAGAGTACAAAACCATTCGTTCCCTACCTCCTTTCCTTCCTGTCTCTCCTTTCTCTTTTCTTTCTTAGTTTTTCTCTTCTTCCATAGGAGGTTTCTTTTTGTAGCCTCAGCTGGTTTTCAACTATCATCTAGTCCTAGCCTGTGTGTTGAGATTATAGTCGTGGACCACCATGTACAGCTCAGAGCTTTTGTCCTTGCTCTGTACGGGCTCACACAGGCCACATAAGACCTTCCAAGCTACCAGACACGTAGTAGGCATCACAGACAAGTACTGAGTGAATGGTTGTCTATCATTCAATGGCCTACATTGCAAGTTTTTTTTGGTCTTGGTTTAGGAGATTTGAGAGTGTGATGGTGGATGGTGAATTCTTGGGGGTCTGACATTTTTACCTAATGGTTTTGGTACTAATAAGGGTTGAGGTTTCTTGCTTAGCAAACTCTGCCCCTCAGAGCACAATCCAGGTGGAGTGGTTTGTGCCTGACTTTGTTGACAGTGTGTGGGTTATCTGTCATTGTGAAACACGAGGCCTCCTTAAGCACAGGATCATGTAGGATCAGTTCCTTGAGCATCTTGCACAACTTTTAGACTGCCCTTTCAAGCGTGAAAGAGAGAGCCACGTAACACTGGGGTGGGGCCAGGTACTGAGCTAGGAAAGACAGGAAGGGCCTGGGATGACGCATCCTTTCCTTCCTGAGCTTGGGTGTTCACTCTTGCTCACTCTCCAGTGAAGCACTCACTGAGTGTCCACCGGGTCTGCCTGCTCCTGGGCTTGGTTTGGTGATAGCCACATGATAGTGGGACCAAAGCATGCAGCGTCTGAGCTTGCTTGCCGGTCCCAGCTCCACTACCTGCCGCCGTGTGGTGCTGGCCATGTTACGCTAGTTCCTGTCTCATAAATGTTCTGCTATTGTTCCGAATCTGATATGTGACCCCTGGCCAACCTCCTTACTTAACCTCCTTGCCTCCATTTCTTGTCTTGAGAAGTAGATGGTGGTAGCATCTGCCTCAGAGTGTTGTAGGAGTTACCTGTTTCTGTATGTGGGGGGACGTGGGGGTCAGAGGACAACTTGCTGAATCAGTTCTCTCCTCCACCACAGGCATTCCAAGGATCAGCTCGGGTCACCAGGCCTGGAGACAGGCTTCTTCACTCACCAGGCCATCTTGTGGGCCTCCTGTATTTCTTTAACTTTTAAGCAAGAGATTTGCTTTATGCGTCTGAGTGTTTTTCTTGCATGTATGCATATGCATCATGTACAGAGGACAGGAGAGGGCATTGGATGCCCTGAGATTGGAGTTGCAGGTTATGAGCCACCATGCAGGTGCTGCGAATCAGACCCAGGAAGCATCCTGTGGAAAAGCAAGCGGCCACTGAGGCATCTCTCTTCAGCCCTTGTTGGTCACTGTGTGTGTCCCAGGCTGTTTCAGAACTCTTGCCTCAGCCTCTTGAATGCTGGGATGATAAGCATGTGTCACCACAGCTGGCTCTATGTCTTCTGTTTGTGGAACCTGGACTCTGTTAGTCAGTCAGCTGCAATACTGCTAAGCTGTATCCCCAGCCTAGGTTCTTCCAAAGGAAAACCTTGTGTTCATTCAGGAGCAAACTGGATGTGAGGTGTCGAGTCCTTGATGAAAGCCTTTAAGTAGAATGGTGAGCCAGCTTAGAGAAAGATTGAAGGTGATCTTATGCAGAAAGGACATGGTGGTTTTACTCTGAGAATGGTTTGCCAACCCCAAGCTTGTGCAGAAAGGGAAGTGGGTATCTTTGATGGGTGGGAAGTGAAAGAAAGCCTTAGATGTTTGAGGGCTCGGGGCTGGGTGGGGCTGGAGAGGGCTCAGAGGACCAAAATTCAGTCCCAAGCACCCATAACTACCTGCAACTAACCTGAGCTCAAAGGGGATCTAACTGGTCCCCTGAAGCACCCACATAAGCTGAAGACACACACACACACACACACACACACACACACACACACACACACCCATATAAGCTGAAGAGACAGACAGATGTGCACACTTTTAAATAGAGTCAGTCAGAGCAATTTGAAGAAGCGCTGAAATTAGGTTTGTGGCTGGCAGGTGGCTCAGCAGTTAAGAGCACTTGTTGGTCTGTAGAGGACCTGAGTGCAGTGTCCTGCACCACGTGACTACCCATAACCATTTGTAACTCCAGTTCCAGGGCATCTGATTTGAAAGATGGCTGTGCCAGTCAGGTGCTGATTGGTATTTGACAGACTAGCTGAATTCAAAACAGGGTTTGGAGTGGAGTGGCAAGATGCACAGAGGTGCTTTGAAACATTGACTGACAATCCTAGGGTGAACCTGTGGCCCAGAAGAAAGCCTGTGGAAAGTGCTGTTGAAATAGCTCTTCTGGGTGAGGCTGCTGACTAGTTGCAGTCTTGGGCTATGGTTCTATCTGCCTTTTCCCCTAGAACTGCAGAGCAGAGGCATCTTCTGGGTGCCTGGGAAAGAAGGGAGAGAGAGAAAGAACCAGGAGACCACATTGAGTTGCTCTAGATTTCTTGTGTGTTTTTTCTCCTAGGGTGGGTGTGTGTGTGTGTGTGTGTGTGTGTGTGTGTGTGTGTGTGTGTGTGTGTGTGTGTGTGTGTGTTTCTCTCTCGATGATCTGTGGAAGCCAGAGCAGAGTCAGGTGTTTGTCTCTACCTCCTAATTGGGAGTCATAAGCATACACAGCCACACTCACACTCAGCTTTTTGTATGGGTGCTGGGGATTTGAACTCAGGTCCTCATGGTCACAGAGCAAACACTCTTTCTTACACACTGAACCAGGCTGCAGCTGCCGCCCTCTCCTCTTCTTCCTCTTCCTCCTCCTCCTCTTCCTCCTCCTCCAACTCTTCCTCTTCTTCCTCCTCTTCCTCCTCCTCCTCCTCCTCCTCTTCTTCCTCTTCCTCCTCCTCCTCTTCCTCCTCCTCCTCTTCCTCCTCTTCTTCCTCTTCCTCCTCCTTTTCTTCCTCCTCCTCCTCTTCTTCTTCCTCTTCCTCCTCCTTTTCTTCCTCCTCCTTTTCTTCCTCCTCCTCTTCTTCCTCCTCCTCTTCCTCCTCTTCCTCTTCCTCTTCTTTTGTTTTTTTTCCAAGACAAGGTTTCTCTGTGTAGCCCTGTCTGTCATGGAACTCCCAAGCACTGGGATTAAAAGTGCACAACACCACCACCAGTTTGTTTTCTAAATTTGTTTATAATGAATATATTCCTTTCATGATTTTCAAACATTGTCTAGGGCTGGTGAGATGTCTCCGTAGGTAAAGGCACTTATCACCAAGGCTGACAGCCTGAGTCCCATCACTAGAGCACACATGACGGGGAGAGAGAACTGACTCACTCCCTTACCTCTATACATGTGCCCTGACATGCACAAGTCCCCCTCCCCCATAAATAAATATAACTCAAAAATAAATAAATACAAACATACTATCTAACATTAATAACAAACATAATGTAAGAATAACATTATAAAGTTTGTATTGAAGAAATACGTAGTGGGGCTGAAGAGCTTGCAGAGGACCCCACCACATGGCAGCTAGTAAGTCTGTAACTCCAGGGGGCGTCCAGCGCCCTCTTCTGTCCTCTGTGAGCACTGCATGTACATGGTGCTCAGACACATTCAGGCAAACCCTCATACAATAAGAACAAGTAAGTGACCTTTGCTGTGTGTCATCATCACGGTAATCTAAGGTGTGAGGAGGCCAGCTTTGGCAACATGGTAAACTCCAGGTTATGTGGTAAGTTATATAGTAAGACCCTGGCCAAACTCTTCATCCTACCCCCCAACTCCCCCCCCCAAAAAAACCTCTATAAACCAGTTCTTCTCTCACCTCTCAGGGCTAGATAACAAATACCCAAAAGACTTTTAGCTGACTATGTAATTTGAAGACATTGTTACTCCATCTGGGAGCTTTGGATTTATTCACAATCAAAATTAATCTGATCAAGAGCCTGAAGTGATGGATTAGTGGCAGAGAGCCCTAGCAGCTCTTCCAAAGGACCCAGGTTCAATTCCCAGCCACCCACATGTCAGCTCACAGTCTGCAACTCCAGTTCAGGGCTTCTGGTATCCTTGGGCATGATGCTTGCACTTGCATGCATGCATGCAGACAGACAGACAGATATACATACATGCTGGCAAAACACTCAGATGCATAAACTAAAATAATGAAAATTTACTTTGATCATACTTTGATGTGCACTAGATGCTGCGTGGCTAAGCCAGCCAAGATATGTTGTCTCTAGGTCATAAACTCCAGTGAGTATACGTGAACTTCTGTTTCTTTGAGGCCTGAAACAATTTGAAATGCACAGGTGCCAGAAAAACAAAAACAAAACTTCCTCTAGTTTTGTTTCTTTGCTTTTAAAGAAACAGAACCCAAAAGTAGATTCTTGGTGCTCCAAGTGACTTAGCCCAAACTTTTAGAGACTGCTGAGGCTGGGGAAATGGCAGAGAAGGAAGTGAGGTGCTTGGGTGTGTCAGCCACTTCCGGGGAGCCTCTTTGCCCCCATGCTGTGTGAACTGCAGCTGGGACACGAACTCCATTTTCAAAGCTTCATAAAACCTTTTCCCAGGCCTCGCTTTCTCGGGCTTCATGGCTCTCTGTGGAAATAAGAGCCCATGTAATAGCCTGACAAAAAGCACAGAGTGGGGAACAGTGAGGAGCCATTCTGCTCCCACATGGTAGAGGGTAGTGGAGTGTGGAGTCAGAAAGCACGACTGCTCCTGGGGCCTGTTCCTCAGCTCCCCGGTGTCTCTGCGCAGCACCCCTTCCACAGACGACACTCACCTTCCTTCACAGACGACGCTCACCTTCCTTCCACAGACGACGCTCATCCTTCCTTCCCACAGACGACGCTCACCTTCCTTCCACAGACGACGCTCACCTTCCTTCACAGACGACGCTCACCTTCCTTCCACAGACGACGCTCATCCTTCCTTCCCACAGACGACGCTCACCTTCCTTCCACAGACGATGCTCACCTTCCTTCCACAGACAACGCTCACCTTCCTTCACAGACGACGCTCACCTTCCTTCACAGACGACGCTCACCTTCCTTCACAGACGACGCTCACCTTCCTTCACAGACGACGCTCACCTTCCTTCACAGACGACGCTCACCTTCCTTCACAGACGACGCTCACCTTCCTTCCACAGACGACGCTCATCCTTCCTTCCACAGACGACGCTCATCCTTCCTTCCCACAGACGACGCTCACCTTCCTTCCACAGACGACGCTCACCTTCCTTCCCACAGACGACGCTCACCTTCCTTCATAGACGACGCTCACCTTCCTTCACAGACGACGCTCATCCTTCCTTCCCAGACGACGCTCACCTTCCTTCCACAGACGACGCTCATCCTTCCTTCCCACAGACGCTCATCCTTCCTTCCACAGACGACGCTCACCTTCCTTCCCACAGACGCTCATCCTTCCTTCCCAGACGCTCACCTTCCTTACCACTTGCCTAGGGCCTGATGCTCCGCTTTCTGGAGTTGGCTTCGCTGCTGCTTTCCAAGTGAGCGTTAAAAGGCGTTTTTACTTTAAGGAAAAAAGAAGCAGTTCCATCCCATCTGCTTGCACTCACTTAACCTGCTGTGTGAACTAAAACCCTGTGACCTTTGCACACTAGCCTGTATGTGCCCCAAGCAAAGGGTCTTTGAGAACGCTTGGTGAAATAAACTTGAGTGGGCCCAAGTGCCTGTGTAGTGGCTGCTCAGGGGGCTTCATGAAGGCCTTGCCCCTGGCAGGCATTTTGCATAAATTATCTTATTTTACCTTAGAGCAAAGAATCAAGTGTGTATTTATTTCCCAGACAGCCTTTTGTGGTGAGGAAACTGGAGTAATCTGTCCTCACAGCTTCTTGAGCTGCCTTCCTGAGACCCAGGCCCATGCAGTACCAAAGCCTGTGCCGCCCCTCCCCCAGCTCACCCTTTCCTTTGGTTTTATGGGACTTGTGAGGGACTCAAAAATTGTTAGATTTCTCCTAATCATTTTCTTAAAGTTTTCTATAATCTCGCATTATATTTGGATGTGCGCACACTAGATTTGTATTTCGTGCATGTTTGTTCTGAGATTAAGGACAGTTCTTAAACTGTGGAGAAGGATTGGCCTCAGTGGACCTTTGCCATATCTGTGATGTCCGCCCTCCCACGCGCGTACAGCAGACCGCAGCAGTGAGGTGTTTGTAAGTGTTCACACTTGGCAGACGGCACAGATCTGCCTGGCTGGTTGAACTGACCTGGTGCTCACAGTGCCGCAATTGAAATAAATGCTCCAGTTGCTCCATTTGAACCACACCAGGAATCTCCAGTAACTACTGCTTGCCCCACATACAACTCTGCTTCCTCACACAGCTCCCCTACTTTTGAAGACTTGGAAGGGACTTTCTGGGGCAGAGGGGAGGACTTGGAGGAAGGAATGGAGATGGTGTTTTTTGGTTTGGGTGGCTGGTCTTGTCTTTTTATTCTTTTTTTTTTTTTTGGTTCTTTTTTTCGGAGCTGGGGACCGAACCCAGGGCCTTGCGCTTCCTAGGTAAGCGCTCTACCACTGAGCTAAATCCCCAGCCCCTTGTCTTTTTATTCTTACCCTTTGTATTATTTACTTTGTGTTGGGTGCACGCTCAGTGGCACATTCGTGGACATTGGAGGACACCTTGTGAGGGTCACTTCTTTCTTTTCACCATGTGGCTTCTGGGAATCAAACTCAGGTGGACAGGCCATGGCCAGCGTCTCTTCCCACTGAGCCATTGTGCCAGGCGTGGGGCTGTTTTGGTTGTAGTGGTTTGTTTGTCGTCTGAGTGAGAGCATTAATGGCTGAGAGAGCTTCGAGCCAGGGATTCTTGACCACTTCTCAAGAATAATTACTCATTGCATGGGTACATGTAAGGTATTCTAAAAGGAAAGGAATGAACAGGCATCTAGTAAGGGGTGACCCAAGGAACAGGAAGTGGTCATGAGAAATAAGGGTATCTGGAGTAAGTGGAGCACAGGTAAGCCTTTGCAGACTTGAGACTTAGGGGGACAGGGATTCAGGGGTTACAAACACTTGGAATATGTCTAGAAAGGGGAGCATGGTTTCCAAGTAGGCCCGTCTTCTTGGCTCCACAGACTTCTTTCCCAGAGGGGAAAAGACATAGCCAGAGATCCACAAGGTCCCTGAAAAGCATGAAATCTGGTGCAGGACCAACTTCTCTAAGCCTTGGCCTTCAGGCTCTGTGGTAATGAAGGTGGATGAAAAGGTATGGCAGGAAAGTAGATCTAAACCTGGCTGTGTAGTGGCAGTTTGTGTCTCCATGTTTTAGCTATTTCCAGAACTACATACGATCTTTTTATCCTTTCTTTCTCTAAAGATTCTTGACAGCTGAACTGCTGGATGTAGCCTATGCTGGCGTCAAACTCATGAGCTGAGCTCCAGTCTCAGCCTCCCGAGTGCTAGAACCACAAGGCATGTGTCACCATGCCTTGCACTGCCTAGGTCACCCGTGATACCAGATAAGTGGCTTTGTTGGAGTGATGGCCAGAGCTTGCCTATTGAGGATGAAAGGGGCGAGGAAGAACTAACGTTTGGTATAGCTTCAGCCCAGCATAGCTCGGGCACTGCTGTGGGAAGGAGAGCTAAGAGTGGAGGCTGCTTCGTGACCAAGCAGTGACGACCCACCCTCTGCTTGCCGTGGGTTGTGTAGACCTATCCTGATGCATTTCTGCTATGGTCTTAGCGTTGGCAAACTGGACATGGTGGCTTATACCTGTAATCTCAGCACTCAGGTGGCAGAGGCAGGAGGATTGATGCAAGTTGTAGGCCAGCCAAGGCTATGTGTATAGCAAGACCTGTCTCAGAAAAGAGAGGATAAGACACTGGATTTCCATGTCCTCTCTTTTCTCGTTTGGGGTTATATTGCTTGTGGTGTCTAGAATGGAGCCCAGAGCCCTGTGCATTTCCAAATATACTGAGCGCCCTCCTCAATTCCAGTGCCTCTATTTCTTCATTAAGTTTAAAAGTTAGTATTGGGGAGCTGAGCATAGAGCCCGGTGGAGAGTCCACATGCCTCGTGTGCATCAGGCCCCGAGTGCATCAGGCCCTGAGTTCACTTTTCCCAGCGCCTCAAAAGAAATTAATAACCTGAAGTTGAGGTTATTAAAGAGCCAAGTGAGAGAAGTGGGCTCAGTTCAGCTGTTGGTTTAGTCAAGGATACTAGCTAGACTCTAGGCATAGACCACTTCTCTCTGCCCACAAATTACACACAATGCCATAGGAGCCATCTGGAGGAAAAAATCAAATAAAGATGCTTGTGTTTCATCAGCCAACTGTGGTGGCTCTTACCTATAATCCCAGAGCTTGGGAGACTGAAGCAGGAGGTTTGCTGTTTGTTTTGTTTTGAGACAGAACCGTCTCTGTAGAGCTGAGCTGTCCTGTGCCTTGTAGACCAGGCTGGCCTCAAACTCACAGAGATCCATCTACTTCTGCCTTCGCCTCCGGAGAGCTGGGTACGGGGCTAACCAAGTCTGCATAACAACACCCTGTGTCAAAAAGAGGAAACCAAAACGTTTCTGTTTTGGGTGGTAATAGAATTACTCCTTTCTTTTGTTCACAGAGATGCTACAGTTTGTCAGCAATCAAGTGGGAGAGTTCTCTGACTTGTTTTCAGAGCAACTATGTAGCTCCTTCCCTGGAGGTGGTGGCGGCAGTGGCAGTGGTGGCACCAGCAACAACAGCAGTGGCAGAGGCACCAGTGGTGGAGCTGCAGATCCCGCAGTACAGCGGTCATTCAGCCAGGTCCCATTGTCTACCTTCTCTCCCTCATCCACCTCCCCTCAGGCTCCAGCCCTGCAGGTCAAAGTCTCTCCTACCCCACCAAGGGCAACCCCTGTTCTCCAGCCCCGACCCCAGCCCCAGCCTCAACCTCCAGCTCAGCTGCAGCAGCAGACAGTGATGATCACCCCGACCTTCAGCACCGCTCCACAGACCAGGATCATCCAGCAGCCTTTGATATACCAGAATGCCGCAACCAGCTTTCAAGGTGAGTGCGGAGCCTCTGTGCCAGTGTACAGACAGACAGACAGACAGTGCCGATCTAGCCTCCCCGAGCATAATAGAAGACTTTAGTCTGGTCCTGTCTGGACAAGTTTCTGATCACTGGGAAAATAGTGCAGGAACACATCTCCTTCCTCAAAGACTTTAATGTCTGTTAGACCTACTTCCAAGTCCAAACATGGTAAAGGCTGGGTTGTCCTGATGACTAGAGGTGGAGTTCTGAATAAAATTAGGTCTGAAACTTACTTAGCCACCACATCTGAGCATCCACAGATGAGAACTGGTCCCTTGGCAGATAAGTCCTAAGCAAGCACCGTGGAGATAAATTCCATTTTTAAAATAAGTGGTACGTCTCTAAATAGCTGCCCTCGGCGGGCATGCGGCATGTGTTGAGTGAATGAAGTACTTGTTCTTGCTGTGATGTGCTCTATCCCGTGACAATGGGGAGCCCCGGGTAGACTCAGTATTGCTCTCAGTTTGAAGACACATAATTTTCTGGTGGGTTCCAAGACTCTGGAGGAGGAGGTATGAAAACAGAGACCATGATCCCAAAGCAGATTTTCCATCTAGAAAGGATGGGAAGCAATGAGGCCCTAGGGGGTTGTTGACTCTCAGCGTCTATTAACTCGATTGCGGGCACAGCCATTTGCCAAGTAGCTTCCCTTACATTCGCTCCACACCCGGAGTAATAAAACAATTTGTACTCATTCCGTCAGATATTGATGCAGTCCTTATGGGACGTTTCTAGTCTCTAAACCAGCTTGTAAATGGCTGCGCGCATCTTCTTCAGCAGCAGGTGGGAAGCTGAAGTCATTACAAGATACTCCATTCCCAAGTCACACTGCAGCCACAGTGACATTGTACATTCCTTACCCACGTAACATTTTTCTCTTCTTCCCAAAGTCCTGCAGCCTCAAGTGCAAAGCCTCGTGACATCCTCGCAGGTACAGCCAGTTACCATCCAGCAGCAGGTGCAGACGGTACAGGCCCAGCGGGTGTTGACTCAGACAGCCAATGGCACACTGCAGACCCTTGCCCCAGCCACAGTGCAGACAGTCGCTACACCACAGGTGCAGCAGGTCCCGGTAGGTGGCTTGGGAAGGACTCGAGGAATTGGGGGAGACTCTGAACTAGTCCTTGGTCGAGACTTGCTAAGCATGCTAAGGAGCGTCATCAAGAGTATACACAGAACAGGGAGGAGGGCTAAGAAAGAAACCTGTGAGTGTCACGCAGAGATCAAACTGAGCCTCACCTATAGGTGTCCTCTGACATGCTTGGGAAAGGCTGGTGCCGTGACTGTTGGCGCATACGATAGGTAAAAACTGGAAGGGCTCAGCAGTCATAGGCACTTGTTACCGAGCCTGAAAACCTGAGTTCACACTGTGGAAGGAAGAACCAGCTCTTACAAGCCGCCCTCTGACAATAGATATACTAAGTGTGTATTTAAAAAATACAGCATTTTAGGGGGCTGGGGAGATGGCTCAGTGGGTAAGCAAAAGGACCTGTGTTTGATTTTTGAGTTTTTTGTTGTTGTTGTTTGGTTGTTTGCTCGGTTGGTTTGAGACAAGATCTCTCTTTATAGTCCTGGCTATCCTGGAACTCACTCTGTAGACCAGGCTGGCCTCAAACTCACAGAGACCCACCTGCCTGTGCCTCCCAAGTGCTGGGATTAAAGGCACGCACTGCCATATCTGTCAGGACCTGTTTCTGAATCCCCTGTACCGTGTGAAAGCGAGCCTCGCCTGCTCGGGTCAGTGCAGCAGCCTTGGAAAGGAGATGGGCGGATGCTGAGCTCTCACTGGCCTGCCAGTCCACTGAAAGGGTGCTAGCCAAAATAGAAGCTTCTAGGTCATTAGAGAGCTTCTTCCCAGGCAGTAAGGCAGAGAGCTGGTGTCCTGCTCTGACCTACATATACTCAGATAGGCATGCCTGCACATACGTGGGCATTCACATACATGTGCATTCACCACATACATGCAGTATAGCATATGAACTTATACTTTCTTACTAATAAATGGATCTTTTTATTATGACAACATTTTTATTTTATGTGTGTCTATGTGGGTGGATGCACACATGAGGTAGTCAGAGGTCAAGGTGCAGGAGTTGGTTCTCTCCTTACCTTATGAGCCCTGGGGAATCAGACTCAGATCAACAGGCTTGGTGGCTGCCACCTTCACTGATGAACCTTCTCAGTGGCCCCAAATTAACTTATCTTAAAAAAACAAACAAACATAGAGAAACAAACAAAATCTGGGTTTACCATTCTTCCTTCTTACCCATGTTCCTAATTCTCTAGAACCTACCCAAAGCCAGCTCTCTAAGCCTTCAGTTGTGAACCATCCTTGCCTTTGTTTCTGCCACACAGGTCTTGTTATCCTAAAAGCCTTGAAGCCTTACAGTTCTCTTTAGCTGCCCCCCTTCTCCCCTTCAGTACAGGAAGCAAGCTGTACAAACTAGCCAACTTTGGTGGAAATTGAATGTAGGGGGTTTCCTCTTTATTTATTTCCAGTTTCGAGAAACTGTTCTCTTATTCTTTCGTGATTAGCCTATATACAGCAAGAAACAAATGAAAAAATAATGCTCCTTTTTGTCCTCCTTCTAGGTCCTGGTTCAGCCTCAGATTATTAAGACAGATTCCCTTGTTTTGACCACGCTGAAAACAGATGGCAGCCCTGTCATGGCCGCCGTCCAGAACCCGGCCCTCACTGCCCTCACCGCCCCCATCCAGACGGCCGCCCTTCAAGTACCAGTAAGAGTCTCGCTCTGCTTCCTCTGTGCCTCAGACTTTCTAAAGCTCACTGCTGAGTAGATGTGGGGAGCTTAATAGATGTGTCCATCAGATTGTAAACATCACCCCACTTTTAATTTGCTTTTCTCTTGAAGCAGTGTTGCTGGGATGGGACCTGTTATATTAAGTCTTGGGATCTTGCAAGGGAGTGGAACAGAGCCCTGCTGTGCTGCTGACAGCAGCTCCTCAAAGAGCCGTTATCTTTTCGGCACTATTGTTGCCAGAGGGGTCAACTGCTAAAGGATCCTAGGGTCACCAGACAGGGAGAGATGTCAAGATGACAGACAAGGAAAGCACCATCCTTCAGTTACAGGAGCCCAGCCACTTTGAGTAGCAGGTTATTTAAATTTTGGAAGCAATGGTTGATTTCTAAAAACCAAGAGCTAGAGTTAGAGATAGAGCCAGTTGAGGTGGAGGTAGGAGAGGCAAAAGTTCAAAGTCATCTTCAACTACATAGCAATTTGGGGCCAGCCTGGGCTATGTGAGACCTTAAAACTGCCAAGAACTAGAAACAGTCCAAATGTCCATTCACGGGAGATAAACAGCTCACAATATAGCTCTAAAATAAAAGTGTTCCCAACCATGATAGAGAAGAAAAGAAGCCTTTCTCAGAAATTCACACGAGTAATCCATTAGCACGACGCTCAAGAGTTGAAGTGGCCGTGCTGAGTGACAGAGCAGGGTTATAGGTTATAGGGCAGACTTGAGGGACATTCTATATGGTAAAGGGTTATTATAGGGCAGACTTGAGGGACATTCTGTATGGTAAAGGGTTATTATAGGGCAGACTTGAGGGACATTCTATATGGTAAAGGGTTATAGGGCAGACTTGAGGGACATTCTGTATGGTAAAGGGTTATAGGGCAGACTTGAGGGACATTCTATTTGGTAAAGGGCTATAGGGCAGACTTGAGGGACATTCTATATGGGAAAGGGTTTTTGTCTTAACTTGGGTGCTACAAGTTGCACGCATATGCAAAACTTGAAAAGTTCTAAAAGTGATACTTGTTATGTGTAAATTATTCTTTCCTTTGTTTTTTGTTTGGTTTGTTTTTGTATAGGGTTCCTCAGTATAGCCCAGGTTGACCTCAAACTCAATCTTCTTGCCCAAGCTTCTGAGGGCTAGGGTTCTAGGCCACCTTGCCTGACTGACAGGTTGTTTTGTTTACTTTTGGTTTT